>NW_026251964.1:600000-756462 GCF_025201335.1 Gilbertella persicaria
TGATGTAAAGAAATTTGTGCATAAAAGCAATTTTCAGTAACCATCAAACTTTGTCAAGATTCATTTATTTAGCTGTAATACTATTAAATAGTTCTTCTTGACCTGCTTCGATAACAAGCCTGAAGCCTTAAAATTCTTTCCTGAATTTAGGAAAATTACGGATGGTAAGATTATCATTGATATCAATAATACACCTTTTTAATCTGGACTGAAAAGAAAATAAATTTAGACAGACTTCATACCCAGTGTAGACAAAACTCCGGAAAGAGCATTTCAAAATTGAATTCGTGAATGTATTAATATGTATATGAGTAGACATTTTTGTCTTGATTCATTATCTTTGACAAACTTTCAAAACCTGATATTCTTTTTAAAAAAAAATGGCTTTAGAAGTAGTTGAGCATATGGAAATTGACAGATCTCAACTCTGTAAAGTTCACTCAAATGAAATTGAAAAGCAAGCCAGAGCAACAAAAAGAATACTTGATAAAGTAGGTAATATCAAGAAAGATACACAAGTTTGCAAACAGTTAAGGGAGCAAATATCAGTATGATTGGCTATATCAGTCCTTTTGGTTTAATTGACATCTCCAAGGTTGAGGTGCGTACCAATTCAGATGTCCAAAAACTAAGTCAAGGGATTTTGGGAGGAAATACAGACAAGCAGTCATTTAGAAAAGGGGAGGCATTTCTCAAGTTGTAAAGTTCATTAAACGTGTGTTGAATATTCTTGATTAACATGAAATAAAAGGTTATTGTCTTGTGTTAAATGATTGTCGTATCCATCATTCAACCTTTATCAAAAATTTTGTCGGGAAGCGTGGCTATAAACTTTTGTTTTTGCCTCCTTACTCATTTTTATTTTGGTCCCAACCAACTCCTAAGGTTTCATACGTACGATTGAACACTACCCATGAATATTCGATGCATTCAAATATGTAGAAGTAACTCTTCTCATCTTTATATGCACAAAGAAAAATAAAAATAAAACTGGAACTGTACAGACTTACTTGACTTCTTCAACTTCAATGAATGTTAAGACTGGATTAACTTACATAGCGTGCTTTAGATGTCACAACGAAATTCCTTATCAAATCAAAGCATTACTCTTTGCATACCTCATGGGCATACAAAAGTGTGTATTTATAAAATAAGCTGGTCGAATGAAATTATATTTCATTCATGAAGGCTTCTTTTCCTTATTGTTCTACCATTTCCGAGAGAAAGAGCTTTTTTTTTTTTTTTTGTTTTGCTTATTAATAACAAAATATTGGAAACACAAAAGCAACACTACATTTTTCTTGAACAGGATATAATGGCATGCTCCCCCAAAAGCAAATATAAAATGCTTTCGTCAATGAATACGATGTCATTAGACATATCGATAAAGTATTTGGAAATGCAAAAATAAGGATAATTACTGTTTTTATGCATGAGATATCTGATTTTTTTCCCGAATAATCTTTTTCTCTGTTTCCAGAAAAAGAATATTGTGTTTTGATAGCAAACCGGAAAAAAGTAGGAAACGGTAAACTGGATAAAGATTTCAGGCATATTTATTAACGGGAGACACCGTATTGTATTAATTTACAGAAAAAAAAAGGAGAAGGGGGAGGGGGAATGGAATATATAAGTACACGTTGAAAATATGATTTAATTATTAGTGACGAACTTGCTTACAGTGGGTTTCTTCCAATAAGCCTGCTTCGTACGTTGAACGTTTTCTGCTATCATTCAGCATGGGTATAACTGTATCATCTTCATCATGCATCTCGGGCATGAGTAATGATCCGTCTTCAGGATATTTGTATATAAAGTGTGGCTCAGGTAAATCCTCGGGTGATTTGATAGGGCTGCAGATATCTGGCATAGTGTCACACTAGAAATATCATGTATTAATATCTTTTTATATTTTGCATGTGAAAAAAGGGCGTACCTTATCTAATGCTGGTATATCCATATCCTCCAAAATCATTTGAATAAAATCGCACATGTTTCTTTCAAAGTAGATGAGTGGATACTGCTTTTCTAATTCTTGAAAATGTTTCTCTAAAGTATATCCTGGTTTAATTTGAATAAACTAGAAAGGGAAAAAATTTAGTACATATCTTGTGATAATTGTTGCAAGTCTTGTTACCTCCTTCTCACGTTGGCGTACTTGCAATTTGAATAAGTACATTGTTCTTGTCTTTGGGAAAAGTAAATGATGATCTGCAGCTTTTACATTCCAAATATTATCTTGATCTTCTTCTTCCTCTTCTTCATGGCATTCCTCTTCGTCTTCTTCTTCATCAATATAGTCTTCTTCATCTTCATCTTCAACATAGCCATAAGAAAAAATTTCATAGATAGTCTCGAGACCAGTTCGACCATCGCACATATAACTTTGAATAGCAGCTTGGGTCAATAAGTCGAGGAATAGATCATACCAACGAGGAGGCATGCCACCACCCATCACTTGTTGACCTGCAACAGTTAATGGTTTAATATCACCATGGTTATTATCAAGTACGGAGCGCAACATATTAGCGCTTGTTTTAAGGAAAGCAGGAATAGCTTCAGCTAGGCCCGGTCCTCCCGTTTTTGCCAAAAGACAAGGGGATTGGCTGCAATTTGGACGACGATGACGGCGGCAAAAAGCTGGAGAAAATGGTTTGGAGAAGAGCTGTTCATTATGTCCAGCTACTTCATCATCACGCTTATGGCGTCTAACTGGAGCAGAGAACGTAATATGATGTGTGCGACCCATTGTAAGATTGGTGAGCTGGCAGAGATTTAGTCTTTGTTCAAATTTGGCACTCATTTTCTTATTCTTGTTCTTTTTGTTGGAGGAAAGGATGCCTATATGAATTATGAATTCAATAGTTTAAATTATTTCGAGATTTACCTTCAATGACAGATTCAATGACATTTTTATCTTTGGTATACTCTGTTTCGTCGTCAAATGTAAGTGCTTTCTGTAGTCTTGACTGAATAGACTGGTAAAAAAGATAATCCAGTATCATAGCGTTGGTGGTTGAATTGTTATTCAACTGTTGAAGTTGTTGGCTCAAGTTCAAATAGAATGCCATGTTTAAAGCAAAAGAGAAAAAAAAAAGAAAAAAAAAAAGACGATAATAAGACGGGTCAATTAAATAAACATTAGAATAGGAATAATCGGATTCGAGTAGAAAGGGTAAAATGCACCCGAAAATCACCTATATTCATATAAACTTTTTTCTCTGTTCCGATTAAATAGTCACAGATAACGAAAATGAAAAATAGTATTTTTTCCCTGAATTATTCTTTATTTGGTAATTTACAAGATAGTGGATTATTTACAGACTGAAAGATGCTCTTTTTTGTTGTTGACCAGCAGGAGATGAGATGGACTTTTTTAAGATCCAAGAGATGGGTAGTAGACTTTGATAGAGTAACCATGTGGTTGTCAGAGAAACAACAGATTTGAACATGGAGGCAAGTAGGACAATGAGATGCAAATGGGGGTGGTAATGTAGTTGACTTTTTCTTTTGTGATTGTGGTAGAATATAAACCGAGCAAGGAATTTCAGTCGCACACTGGCAGAAGATTTGATAGATAAGGCTGTTTGTACAAGGAAAGTCCAAAATAGGTCAATTGTGTCATCTTCCTCGTCATCTTCCATGAACCTTAATTTGTCTTGTAGATGTGGAGAAGATGATACAGGGTATTCAGGCTGATATTCAATCTCAATGATCTCAGGATTGAAATGAACTCCGACCGAACTTTTATGGTTGAGGTTGACACTACTGTTGCTGCTGCTGCTTGCGATACTGCTGAAACTACTAAATCTGCTGCTACGGCTTGAGTATAACATAGGCGTATGAATATCATTCAACACAAATGAGTCAAAATAAGAAAGAATTGGATCGGAACAATTCGGTACTATTTGAGTTACGTTGCAATGTTTCTTCAAAACAGGCTTAAGTCCTTGGAGAGCACTAGAATAGTAATGCAATTTCTCCATTTCATTACAACTATTTGTGTACATTGGTCCATAGAGCCCTACAGAAGAAAAACATATGTTAGTTTTCTTTCTTTCTTAATCATCTTATTCATATTTACATGTGATATCAGATTCCTTCTGCCTATTAATTATTCAGTAAATATTCAAACATTGCCATCAGTACTTACCAACACACTGTGGAGGGATCAATGAGCTGATTGTATTTGCCAAGATTTTTAACACACGATTTAGCCATTGATCTCCATAAAGCATTTTGAAGTCTGATTGATTTGTTACGTTCAAAATTTTCATCTTTTGATACATGATATTTGTTCATTTGACGCCAAGTAAGAATCAGGTCATCACAGCTCCATTGGTATGATAAATAATCAACACAGTGTTCTGCTGTCATTCCTTAATATGTTGAGAAAAAGAAAGAAAGAAAGAGAGAGAGAGAGAGAGAGAGAGAGAGAGAGAGAGAGAGAGAGAGAGAGAGAGGGAGAGAGAGAATTTGTTTTAAAGAGGCATAAATATATACACAAAAAAATTAGAAGAGCGAAAAAGGGGAGTGCTTTTTTTGTTAAAAAGGCCCTCTAGAACTTTTTACGATGGAGCATCTCGGATCCGATGTTCCCACAGGAGACAAGAAAAGACAAGCACAGACCGTGTTACACTATATTGATAACCTTTCTTACTGCTTAAAGGCTAGTGTAGTTGATACAATGATTTGAAACCAAACTACAATCTGTATATCATTGATCTTCAACTTTGATCCTGATAGCAATTTAAGCATACATGTTGACACATGAATAGGGTGGTACATTCATACTTTTGTACACATGTGTGTGTGCGTGTCTCTTTCCATTGAGAAAATAAATAAATTCGAAACGCGATTTGGCGCCAAAATTAGTATGCTGTTGATAAGTAAACAATATGCACTACACAAACAAAATGTGTGAAGTTTGTTTTTTTAGACTTCTTTAGGAATGATAAGTGTGTGTGTATATCCAATTGTTTGAGAGAAAGATAAACCCCTTATGGCGAGAAGTTTTATTGCATAAATACAGGTTAATACATTCCTTGCTTGTTATCTCTGACAACTCTTTCGTTGTTTTACGCCAAGTGTAACAAAAGAGTCTAGGTCAATAAAATACCTCATCATCAAAAAAGCTTCGCAGCAATAACAAGAATATTTATTGCATGACAATAGAGAAGGGAGAAATGGCGTGTATGAGTTTTATTCTTGTAATTAGCCAACATGTGAAAATAACCAACCGAGAATTGATTGCTTTTCGGCAACTTCCGTACGACTTTGATTGTCAAATCGATCCTGAAATGAATGTGGTGCGTTGTTAAGGTGTGCTCATAGTATCCATCAAATTAGCGTGTAATTCTTTCTATACCCCTTATTTTTTCTTTTCTTTTTTCTTTATTATGACAAACAATATCTCTTCCCGTATAATGTAATAAAAGGCTTATTTGTATTTGGTTACTTACTTGAGTCTATAGGCAGTTTAACTCTATTCAAGAGGAACTAGATTATTGGAGAAGCCACGCAGAAAATCTAGAGAATACTTTACAAGATACAAGAGCAGCTCTAGACGAGTTTCAAGTATCTTCTCGCGAACTTGAAGAAGAACTTGAGAAAGAATTGCAAACAACTGAAAAAGCATACAATGACCTAAAATCGCGTTGCGAGCACTTTAAACGAGACGCAGAGGATTGGAAAGTAAGATATAAAATGTTGTAAGCATTTCAACTCATGTACAAAAGGCAAAATACACAGAATCAAAGCATGAACAAAATATCACAATGGTTCAAATGCAACGAGAAATTGATATTCTGAGAGCGACAGAAGAATCATTTAGAAAAAAAGTGTTAGAGCTAGAGCTCGACAATGATGATTTGGAAAGGACAGAAAGGTAGCAAAGGATGCATTTTTTTTTGTATTTTAGAGATGCTTACCTTACATTAGAGCTGCGACCTCTTCTTTGACAGATCTGGAAATGAAGCTGAATAAAGCAATTGAAAGAAATGTGATTTTAGAGAATGAAATTCAAGCAAAAGACAATTTGACAGAACAAACGCAAAGATTGAAGGATGAGCTGAATGGTAAGCAAGTATAGAGATACGTCTTATTCACTGTGTATGCTAGAGGCACACCAAGAGTTGTCTGTTTTACGCTCTCAATCTTCAAAACAACAAGAGTATATTGAAGAACTTGAAAACAAGGTTGAAGAAGTTGAAAAGAAGAATAGACAACAAGCAGCCTTAAACGAACAACAAAATAGATCACCTACTCCAGACCGAGGTTCAGGCTATTATGATCCTTATTCACGTAATAGAACTACTCGCATACCTCGTACATCAGCATCTGGATCTCTTTCTGCTTCATCAAATCCAGTCAAGATGGTACAAGAAATGGTTGGTCGAGTCAGAGTAAGTATATTTTATAAAAATTAGATATCATTGGATTTTAAATAATTGTAACAGAGCTTAGAAGCACGATTGCAGTCATGTCGTTCTTTGGTTACTCCTCTTTTGAACCCACCACCTTCCTATAGTTCATCCAACTATATTCATAGAGACTCACACATGTCTACTGGCCATAGTCGACCTTCTTCACCTGATACTAGCAGTATTCGCTCAGGTAGCCCAATGCATTTCTCCAACATTAAAGCAAGAAGACCTTCTGAGTACATGAAGACAAGTATGGATACCAGCGAAGAATAATTTACTAGTACTTAATGATTTAATACCGTCTTGAAAGTATATAAAACTATTTAAATAAATGCTCTCTTTATATATTGTATGTTCTATATGATAGACAGAAAAAGGAACAAGATAAAAATATAAAAGCTATAAAATAAGACGGCTAAGAGTGCATAATAATAAGAATAGAAAGGAGCGATAAGTATAGAAAATATCAAGATAAGCTAATTGTATTGATATTAAAATGAGCTTGAATACACATTAAACTGTTGTTGTGGTAGTAATAGCAGCAGCTTGAGCAGTTGTTGTTGTTGTTTGAACATCATTAGTAGTTGTTGTTTCAGTGGTTGTTTGAGCAGGTACTTCTGTAGTGGTTGTAGCTGTAGTTGTAGCTGTAGTTGTAGCTTGAATAGGTGATTCTGTCGTTGTAGTAGTAGCCTCAACGGGTGCATCTGTAGTCGTGATAACAGTGGTGGCAGTCGTGGTAGTAGCATCAACAGTAGTCGATGTACTATTATCAATGGGAATAAGAGTTGCAGTAGCAGAAATAGACTCTGTAGTAGTGGCATTTGCTGTCGTGTTAGTAGAAAGAGCAATAGCACCAGGGTTGCAGCTTGCAGGACCAGAAGGATCATCAGAAAGGCCAGGAATATTCATATCGTAAGGTACATCATTTTGGTAATAGTACATGTTGGAGGCATGGAAGTCATCATCTACAATGACTGAGGCATTCTGAGTCACATTATAGAAGAGGTAGCCATCATAAAGAGTAGGAAGAAGTACAAGTGGATCACCAAGTTTGACAGGCCAACTGTCAGTAGTAACAGAACCTTTAGGAGGAATTGTCAATGGACTAGGAAGCTCGTAGTCAATTGTACCAACGGTGACATATTGTCCTTGAGTACCCATCATAGAGCAACGAACCGTTTTTTTGGTTTCAGCATAGATATGAACAATCTTGAAAGGTGTATCCAAGGGGTTGTAAAGCTCAATAGAAGCATAAGCAAGACCACCTACTGCTCCGATAATATCGCCAGTGACATGGATCTTTTTGATCAAACCACCATTGATACCAGCCATAGGAGAAGAGAGTTTCAATGAGGACAAGGCAGGTTGCAAGGGAGCAATAGAAGTTGAGCTAGGGGAACCAGCAATGGTCAAGGGAACAGTGACAGATGTCAAGTAGTAGGTGAGAATTTTGCCAACAGCTTCAATGTTTGTAGCTCCTTCAGCTAAATGCATGACAGCATTATAGTTTTGAGCACCAGGCTTGATGACTGTGTCTTTCAAATAAACTTTACCGATGACAGCATTGTTGAATTCAGGCATGAGAACATCAAAGTTGATATCACCAATAGTGATAGTAATACTGGAAGGATTGTTCATTTCAACAACAAGATCAATGATAACATAGCCAGAAGTACCACCAGTCACCTTGAGATCAACAATACGAGCAGTATTACCAAAGCCATTGAAACCTAATAAAAGAGATCAGTCTGAATAAGGGTATTAATCATACATACCATTCAAATGTGTTTGAACATCAAAGCCAACACCTGGAAGAGTAAGAGTACCAACAGCAGTATCAGCAACAGCATTAGAAACACCCTTAAGACCAAAAGTAACCTGAGGACTCAACGTCAAGAGTTGAACAAAACCAGCAAATAGTTCCTTATTAGCAACCTTGAATGGAACATTGGTGAATCCAGTTGTGATGAGCCCAGTGGAGCTTGTAGTAGCAGGGGAGATGGGCACATCAAGATTGGCTACCAAATTACCATTGTAGTTGGCCGCTACTTTCATGTCGAGTTGCTTGACACTCAACGGGAAACCAAAAGGGTTCTTTAATTGAGCTTCTACTTGAGAAGATGAAGTAGGAGGTGCCCAAGGATCCTTGGTAAAGTCCATCTCAAGTGTCTTCATTTCGACAGAGGGAATGAGAACAGGTACAGAAGAAGGACCAGGTAAGACCACGTTTTCAATAGAAATTGTCTTGAAAGCTGAAGTAAGCCAACTTACTTGGCCATTGTTACCAGAGCCAGACATACCCTTGACTGTAAGCGTGCTCGATTGACCAGCAAGGTAGTGACCAAAAACAGTCGTGATAGCAACAATACCTTCCTTTGTCGTTTGAGGAATCAAACGCCCCTTCATGTTGATATTAGAAGAAGAGCGAGGGGCAAAGTAAGCAGCGCCATCGGAGGCAAGAGGTCCAAGATCAACATCACCAAAATAGGTTTCAAAGCCTGCGCCACCAAGGTTGAAACCAATTTGACTAGGATTGTAAATAGTGGTCTTGGCTGTCAAGGTAATACCACCAGCAGGATCGTTTGAAGGTAAGTCAAAGGATTGAACAGTAACTGCATCCTTGAACCCATTTGACCCAGCGAGAGTGACAAATTTGTGAAGTGAGATCTTGTTAAAAGTAAAACCAAGAGCGTTGACACTGACATCAGATGTAGTAATTTCCCATTCAAAAGACTCATTGTTGATTAAATAAGCAGCAAAAGAAGCCATGTCGTCACCATTGGCAACAGTGAATGAGCCTTGAACATCAAATGAAGCACCGACATCAGCCTTGGCATTAATAGCAGACATAGAGACGGTACCAAGTTTCTTTCCTTGCCATGAAATAGTAAGAGGACTAGGGAAGCTGATTGTAGCATCCATGGGACCTGTGTTGGCAATACTGCCCTTCATTTGAACATTGAAGGAGCCTTCAGTCACAGATGACAAGACAATGGTATCGAAACCAAGAACAGAGCCATCTACAATTTGTTGTACGATGGGTTGACCAACAATAGGAATAAGAGCAGTGACGGAACTATCCGTGGCAACAGCGACATTACCTTGAGAGAAGGCCAGGTCGTTGGTGTATTGACCAATCCTGATAGTAGAAGAAAGGGTAAGATCAACCTTCAATGCCTTCATGGCGTCCATAACATATTGAGATACATTGAAGTTAGAGAAAAGACTTGAATCAGCCTTGATGTCTTCTTGTCCATCAATATTAAAACCACCAAGGCCAAACAAAGCATCAAGAGCGCGTGTATCAAGGTTAGCCTGAACAGCAAGTGTACGAAGCAAGAGGGCAACAGCAGCAGGCTCAAGGTTCATGTTCATATTCAAAGCTTGAGATTGTGCAGTAGCTTTACCAGGAACTATAAAAGGATTGCTACTGATATCTTGATCGATATTACCAACAGGCATACCAGCAAAAGTAGCAGCAGCAACAACCTTGGAAATACTCAAACCAGCAGAGAAAGGGTTAGCAATTGAGACCTTAACACCAACCATGCTGGTTTGAAGAGTATCGGGCAAAACTGACATGGAAGATCCTTGAATAAGAGCAGTCTTTAAGCCGGGAAGTGTAGAGCTAAGACTGACAGCGCTCAATGCGTTCATGAGAGAAGCAATATTGGTTGAGTTAGAGTAACCTGTGATTTCAACACCATTATCGGAACCCATGATAAAGGTACTCAACAAGTTTTGTCCAACATCAGATGATTTGGGATCAAAGGATGCAGAAGCAGCAACTGTATTTTGACCACGGTTCAAGACTAGATTAGAAAGAGTAACAAGACCAAGCGTAGTATCACTAGCACCCATGTTGAAGCTAACGTCGCCAGTAGAGAGACTAAAATCAGATGGGTTTTCCATGGTAACATTGATAGCAAGATTCAAACCATCAGATGTGCCACCAGTAACATCAAGCGAGTTGATGACTGTAGGAGTGCTGTTCAAGAATTGAAGACCATGTAGTGTGGTGGGCACAGTGAAGTTGATACCTGTCAAGAGAATAGGGCCAATGGGTGTCATTGTCTTTGTAGAGGCAAGACCAGAAATCATGAAGGTGTAGTTACTTGAGGCAGTCAATTCATAAGTGTATTGATTGTAAATAGCTTCTTTTCCTGTAATGCCTGAAATGGCAGTATTGTTGATACCAAAGACAATAGTGCCACTCTTCAAGTCACTAACAGCAGGACTGAAAGGAGCTTGCATAACAGCGAAGTTTTCTGTTTCAGCACCAGAAGTATTCACAGCAAGAGTGATGTTTTGAGCGACTTCTGTAATATTCAAGGAGAAACCAAAGGGTAATTGGAAATTGGCAGTGACAGAAGGGGCATTGGCCACAGGAGCATAAGGTGTATTTGCATCGAACTTCAAGTCAAGATGACCCATGTTGACACCATTGATGATCTTCAAGGGAGAACCAGCAGAGAGTCCAACATTCAAGCTAACAGACTTAAAGCCTTCAGAGAGCCAGTTAATAGGGTTGACACCGTCAGGAGCACAAGAGACACCAAGAGCAGTTGTGTTGGAGAGCTGGCCAGCAACATAATTTGAGAAAAGGACACCAACTTTTTGTAAGGCCGTAGTATCATTTTGTGGTGTGAGTGTACCTTTAAGAACAATATTGTTATCACCCTTAACAAGATTTACGTTAGAGCCTTGGACATAACCCAAGGGAACACCATCGTAGCCAATGGCCATTTTGATTGTACCAAGTTGAACACCAATGGGAGAAGGGCTTTCCAGAATTGTACCCAATTCAACAAGGATACCACCATTGGGATCATCACCTGGAAGTTGGAAGGAATTGATTTTTACGTTAGGAAAACCATTCATGCCTAAAAAAGGAAGTTTAGCATCAGGTCAAAAAACCAATTGATTTAGCTGTTACACCTACCATTTAAAACAACTTCTTTGTTCAGGTCAACTGTGGCTGTTCTATAAATTTGGTGAGGGACAGAAACACAACAATATATGAATGATGAAAATCCTTACCTTGTGAGAGCACTAATATCGAGTTTTCCTTTGAGGGTCCATTTGAAAGTTTCAACAGCCAACATTGTCCTTGCAAAGGCAGCAAAGGCAGCTTGATCTCGAATCAAGAAGGGCGTAACGGCATTCAAAGTGCCATGGCCATTGGCAATGCTTGTTTCATTAAAGAAGAACATGTCACCCAAATAAGTTTCATTGTAGTAGACCTGAACAGGATTGTGGAATTTAATTGAAGCATAAAATGGACCAGTATTGGAGAGTGCACTTTCCATGTTCATATAGAAAGTTGAGTTCATATCATCACTACGTTTGGAGTATACTGAGTTTGTCAGGGCATCAGGTTTGTTGAAAGAAATATCGGCGGCTGTTATATCAATATTAGATTGGTTCATCAATGATTGAGCAATCTTGGGGAAGATCACATAAAGAGCAAGAACTACAGCAACTACTACCACAATGACAGTAATGATTGAGCAAATGATCCAGTACTTTTTTTTCTTGTAGAATTTTTGCTTTGGTGGAGGAGCAGCTTTTTCAGAGTATTCTTCCATTAAGACATCGTCTCGAAGACCACGATGATCTTCTGCTGTATGATGTTGATAGTACTCATCAGCATCATCAGAAACCACTACCTGATGGTTATATGGTTCGTTGATACTACCAGTCATTAGGTATTAGAATTAGATTAATATAAGTAAATATAAAATGTTAAAAGAACGGAGAGGATGAATTATGAAAAGGATCGTATAATATCAAAACAACTATAAAGAAGGGAAGAAAAAAAGGCAAACGAGAAATCAAAGAGTCCTTTTATAATACTACACCTATGAATAGCTATTGAATAGCCATACCGTTGGGTATTTGAGAAAAAAAAAAGAGAGACTCTGTGCTCAGGTAGTACGACATCAGCAAAATACAATAATAACAGTGCAACTCAGAATGTTGTATAGAATGTAACTGTTACATTATTATCTTTATTCAAGAGAGTGTATTACCCTAAAAGAAGCACAACATTGAGTGTGGGGAATACATAATGTTTGTTTGCGGCCATTCATATGAATTACTCACCAAACTGAAGACAATAATGTATGCTGATCATCCTTTTTTTGTTCTCACTCTTTCTCTTTAACAATATAGTGTCGCATGATTGTTTACAAAGTCATTCTTTCTATCACAGCAAATAAATGAATAGTCTTCAAGATGCATTGAAACGAATTGCAGAAAATTGTATATGTTTTTTACGCCATATCATTTGTACAACAAGGATCAAGAGTCTTTTTTTTATGACTGCACAGACCGCTTTTGTTTCAACCGACAGATTATGCAAATTGTAATCAAAACAGCCTTCATAGCATTCTTTTTAAAGAAGTAGTGATAACAAAAGAAAAATAAAATACTTAAGCGCATTCGAGACATATCAAGAATTGTACTCTAGTACAACAATTTTTTTTCTGTTTACATGAATATACCTTGTGTCACACTCTTGCGATTTTTGCTTTGATGTTTGCAGTGAATGATGCTCAAACATAATTTCTTTTATATTTGTCACCCGTTCAACTTGAATATAGCTTTTCAATTACCCTCTCAATATTTGTGTATTTAGATCATCTATAAATTAACTGTAGAAATGCGTATATTTAAAAGAACTAAAACTTACATTTAGTCTATTTATTCAAGGAGTATGATAATATCTTAACTTTGTGAAGATATATAATTGACAGCAAAACCAAACATAATTTTCTGTGAAACATGTTTCCACAAAGGAGACTGATATGTTGATCGTTGGTCAATGTATCAATGGAGCCTTGGAAGAGGTAGCGGCAGAGTATCTATGAAAAAAACCAAAATTGTATGTTACATGCTTAATCGTATCACTCGAATCATAATACCTTTCGATCTACTTATGTAATGCTTTTTTTGTGAGTTGATCATTTCCTCTATTGTATATTTTATTTATAGAATTCATTTCAGAAATTATAAAAAAAAACAACAAAAAGAGTGTTACCTAAATAAGCAGTTGATATACATAATAGCATAGAAGCTATACTAACAGGAGGCAAACCAAAAGTTAACATAGCCATGTTATTTGCAACAAGAGTCTTAATGACTTGATAAAGTTAGAGCGAGTTTATGTTAAGACAATAAGTAGTTTTTTTTTTTTTTTTTTTTTTTTTTTTTTTTTTTTTCCTTTTGTCATTCAAGGTGTCTTACCAAGAACTATGTACTTTTAAGCAACAATTTTATTTTGACAAAACAATAAAGACGGGAATTGTTTATTGCTTAAAGAGAAAGAAAATGCTATAGAAAGATAAAATAAAATAAAAAACGATATAATTTAATAAACAGTAGCAGTAGGAGCACTGATTTGAATTTCACCAAAAGGACGATCTTGCTTAACCTTGATCTTATCTTTAGTGGACAACAGCAAGACATCATAAAACATACGAGCAGCTTCGGACTTCTTACTGATAGAAGGCATAGCCAATTCATTGAAATTTACAAAGTTTTGAGTCGTGAGTTGGTTTTCAATGTTCTCCAAAGTGGCACGAGTGCTTGAGTTGAATGTCTGTGTGTTTTGAGCCATGAAGGGATCATAATCGCTGAAATCAGAACCATTGTTCTAATAGATGGATGAGTATGGACATTAATATTAAAGATGTACAACTTACTTTATCGAATTGTTTCAAAGCATCTTCATTGATACCAGCATCTCCACCAAAGTCATAGCCATCATCATCAAAGTTGAAGGCATCACCAGCGCCAGAAGTAAAAACATCACCAAGACGAGGTTCCTTGGGCAAATTACTGATCATACCAGAAGCACGACGCTTACGGTTTAATCCAGAGAACAGGTTATTCAATTCAGAACCAAGTACATCACCAAATGGCTTTGTGATATTGACAGTAGTCTTTTGCTTTGTGACACCAGCAAGATTAGCAGTGGTAGAGATAATAGCACTTGTATCAAGTGTGTATCTACGAAGATCTTCTTGAGAGATTTCTGTTACTTTGTCAACCACCAATCTTTTTCTTCTGCGTACAGTGGGTTCAGTTGATAATTCATCAATACCAAACATGTTGTCATCTTCTACAATACCAACTTCCATCAAATTATCAAGGGAGTCAGTAGGAAGAGCTGGTAAATCAAATTGAGCTGGTTCAGCATTCATATCATCACCATAGTCAGCACCATCATTCAAATCGAAATCGAAATTAACACCATCATCACCAATACCGCCAAGGTTGTCATTCAAGTTCATGTCTTTCATAGGATCAGCAATGGCATCCATGTCAAAGCCAGTATCGGTAAGACCTGCCTCATTATCACGACGGCCCACTTCAATACCGGCATTAAGGCCACGTTCAGTGTCATAATTGCCAAAGTTAAAACTACTCAAATCATTTAAATTGATGTCTTGAGACATGGAAATGTCACCAAGACTATCAAAAATAGGATCGTATTCGCTAGCAGGCACATTGGCATGAAAGGGAAGATCAGGAAGCAAGATATCAAATTCAGTCAACTTATCTTGCAAAGTGATTGTATTGACATTGGCAATAGAATGATGAATATCAGGCATGTTCACTTCACCTTTCTTGAAAGCCTTTCAAGAGATATTAGTGAATAGAAACAGACAAATTTACATACTAATTTGATCTTTGTAAGAGCTTCGTTACAGTCTTCTAAAAGATATCTTGTCTTTC
The DNA here is from genome assembly GCF_025201335.1 of Gilbertella persicaria. Classification (NCBI taxonomy): domain Eukaryota; kingdom Fungi; phylum Mucoromycota; class Mucoromycetes; order Mucorales; family Choanephoraceae; genus Gilbertella; species Gilbertella persicaria. Next base: position 615,168 of record NW_026251964.1, read on the forward strand.
TTGAATAGATACGAACAACACCAAGCAGCAATTGACCAGAAACACGCAAAGTCAAGGGTTCTTCGTCTTGGTTGGTAGTGATGGTTTCTAAATAAATGTTGTTAGTACAATCTATAATACATCTTCAAGTTACCAATCGTCTTTTCGAGGTTAGTTTGCAAGAATTGTGATTTGGAGATCTTCTTTTCCCAGTGAGAAGCAAGCCAAACACGAGCTAAAGGCCCTTGCTTTGTTCTTAGTTGATCAGATATCATTTCGCTTGGTTACAAAGATAAAGGAGTAAAGAAAAAAAAACCTTTTATTTACACGCGTAACAAATGACGCGCTGTTTTGAAATCGCGCTTAAAGAATTCGGGATATAAACTACAAGTTTACCTTTCTTTCGTCTAGAGAGTTTTTTAGTATGTTGGTCTAATCACTCTTGGTGGTGCTCCGGATTTCACTATAATCCCTTGCGGAAGGCTGTATCTCTTAGATATCAACAATTGTGTCAAGTACCAGGTAATTGAAGACATTTTGAAATGATGTCCTCTACTTGTGGTACTGGTATTGCCATCTGTAGCATTGAACAAGACAAGATATAAAGAATACTGACTCTAAGGAGCAACGAACGAAAAACCTAACATATCCTTTTTAGGACATATTGAGGGGTAGCTCAGATGACGGCTATTTTATTGAGATTATATAAGACCCATATAATCGTACTGAATGCTTCCACAAAAGCATTGTTTTCAGGATATTTCATATGGCTAGTCACTTTGCTTCACATACACTAGTTTCCATTTATACGATGGTTTTATTTCTTTAAAATAAAACTTTCATCCAATACAAAAAAAAATTACAAGTACTTCTAATACAATTTGGCATTTGCATAAGTATATAGTGCTTTATTTTGTCTACAGTTGCCTAGAAAATAGTGTTTATTACTGTAGTCATGTCAAATCATTGAACATGTATATCTTTGATCTATCTGTATTCAAAGACAAAGTGAAATTTATATTGACTTGTTCATTATAGTCAAAATCCCTTTTTTCAGCAGGGAGAAAGGTATCAAAAAGAAAGAATTGCTGATAAGATATGCATTATATTCTAAAAGCTGATAGCGTTTCAAATACGATAAACAAGTTTTTTTTCTCTTTGCAAAATCTAACAAGAAACGAGTTACTATTCTTTATCTAAAGTATCTTTAAATGTAGACTAAGGATGTCTGAGTAAGAAAAGGTATAACATAAGCATGTTTTCTATCAATAACCATGCCATCTAAACCTAATCTCGAGTCTTTAGTATTACTCGATATGCCTGGCAGGATAAAATATTCAAAACCAATGAAAACCGTCTTCTCTTTTTTCGTGTGTGTAAAGCACATCGGATTGTACTTATTCAAACTGTCCCGTGTACTTGCTTGTTGCTGTAACAAATCAATGCTGTTGCTTAGTAGTGTCATTTTTGGGCCCAAGATAAATGAAATGATTGGATAATATCTGATTCATGATGAGAAAGAAAGAAAATTCCCAGAGTACACACTTGTAAAAACAAGATAAAGTTTAATTCAATCGTCCTTTTTATTCTCTGTCTATTCGCTATTTTCTCGATCTATTCTCGGTTGAATTAAATGTATGTATGTAAGTAAACATTTGAAAATGCAACTCGATCTGTCCTTTCGCTGTTTCTTTTTTTTTTTTTTTTTTTTTTTTTGCATTAAAAAAGTGAATGACTATCTGTGCGTAGTACAATCAAACGTTTATCTATGATATCATTGGATGGCTGGTACAGTTGAACAACATAGAATTACCATAAAAAGACGACTATCTTCGGAATTTGTGGGGAGAGGGAAAAGTGACCAGATAAACAAAGTATGTGCAGATCACAAGACGCACTTTGTGTAACTCTCTTTCTTTTGATTCGACTTGAATGGGAAAACTTGTTTAATTCTGATGTGGGAATGGTTTCGTAATATTTTTTCTTTTAATACATCTTAGAGCTACAACAAAAAACAAATCGAAAGTTTATCAAAACTAGTGTTACATTAAAAGGAAATTATCATTTTCTCAGTAAAATGGTAAGACGATACACTCAAGTTGTTCTTTAAGATAAAGGTAAAAAAATTCATTGATAATAAAATAAAGTTTAAAACCACTCCATTTAAGTGAATTCAGTTATTTTATTTTATCAGAAGGAAGGTATTTGAATATCTCAGATTATTTCCTTTTATGTATCTTGTCTCTCACGATATTTATGCTAGCCAAAAATAACGATTTGATAGATCAAACCTATATAAACCAGTCTTGTTTTCTCTTTATTTATTCTTCCTTCATTTTTTTTTCTTTTATCAAAAAATGGCTGGTGAAAAAAAAGAAATAGACAATATGTCAAACTATTCTCACAAGGAAGAAACCAAGATAGAAACCTTGACTGATGAAAATGACAGAATCACTGTCAGTTCATTAGAAAGTCAAGAACAGCCTCAATTGAAAAGATCCCTTAAATCTCGTCACTTGGCTGTAAGTACTTGGCTGTTTATTTTGATTTACTCATGGTATTAGATGATTTCCCTTGGTGGTGTCATTGGTCAAGGTCTTTTCCTTTCTTCTGGTGCCAATTTAAACCATGCTGGTAAGAAGTAGTGTATTTTCTAGGCCATTACTAACATTAGTCTATAGGTCCTGCTGGTGCTCTTATAGCTTATGCAATCATTGGTTTTATTGTCTTCTGGGTCACTTTCTCTTTAGGTGAAATGGCCACTTATATTCCTGTAAGTAATAATCAAAGACCCGCCCTATCTGTTTGCATTATCTAATCTGTATTCAAATTTTTAGGTCTCAGGTTCATTCACCGTCTTCTGTCGTCGCTTTGTCGATACTTCCTTTGGTACAACAATTGGCTATAACTACTGGGCTTGTTGGGCTATTATTGTTGCTAGTGAACTTACTGCTTTACCTCTTATCATGGAATTTTGGACTACAAAAGTTCCCAGTTGGGCCTGTAAATATTAAATTATGTTCCCTTGTTCTTTCATCTAACCTCACAATAATAGGGTCTGGTATCTGGCTTGTCTTGATTTTCCTTCTCAATATGTTTGGTGCTCGTAGTTATGCTGAAGCCGAATACTGGTTCAGTGTGGTTAGTAGAACATACACACTTGTTATTGGTTTACTAAAATGTTATATTTCATAGATCAAAATTTTAGCTGTCCTTGTCTTTATCATTGTAGGCTGCATTACAAGTGGTGGTCTTATTGGGTAATAGACACCTTCTATATATGTAATTTACTTATCTCTCTTTATAGTAACACAACTCCTCACGAAGTCTATGGTTTCAAATACTGGAGTAACCCTGGAGCCTTCTCTAACGGTGCTCTTGGTGTCTTGAATGCTTTTGTCTTAGCCTCTTTTAGTATGCAAGGTACAGAAATCGTTGGTATCACAGCTGGTGAATGTGAAAACCCATTGAAGGTAAATACTTTCTACATTGCTTTTGCTTTTTGATTTAACCATCTTTATTAGCAAGTTCCCCGTGCCATCAGAAACGTATTCTGGCGTATTATTATTTTCTACTTGGGTTCAGGTAATGTGAACACAAACACGCATCATCATTTAATTTACTAACCTTTTTGATTAGTTTTTGTGATGGGTATGTTGATTCCTTGGAATGATCCCCGTAACTTGTCCGGCTCTGGCAGTGTCACTGTCTCTCCTTTCACTATTGTGTTCGAATTGGCTGGTTTATCAAGTGTTGCTCACATCATGAATGCTGTCATTTTGATTACTGTCCTTTCTTGTGCCAACAGTGGTATGTACGTCAGTTCCCGTATGTTGTGCGCCCTTTCCAATGAAGGTATTGCTCACCGCAAATTATGTAAGTAAGACACAGCAACAAAACGAACTTAAACTAACCATCGTCATTAGCTTACATTTCCAAGCGTGGTGTCCCTATTTATTCCTTGATCTGTACTACCCTTGTCTGTCTAATAACTTTTGCTACTTCATTTATTCCCGGAAAAGCTCTTTTCCTTGTCTTGACCAACCTCTCCGGTGTCGCTGGTTTCGTTACTTGGGGTGGTATTTGTTTTGCTCACTATCGTTTCCGTAAGGCACTCAAGCACCAAGGTCGTCTTACTTCTGATTTACCGATCACCACTCCTTTCCATCCCTTTGGTGATATCTTTGGCATGGTTGCCTGTACTGTAATTGCCTTGATTGCTGGTTACTCTTACTTTGTTCCTGCTGATGCCGTTGGTTTGATCGGTAACTATGGTGGTCTTATTGTCTGCGCCATTTTATACATCACTCTTAAGCTTTGGACCAAGTCTAAGATGATCCCTATTGATCAAATTGATTTGGATACTGGAAGAGCCGATTTCTCTAATATCAAAGAAGACAGTGAAAGCGAGATCACTGGTCCTTGGTACAAGCGTATCTTTAAGCGTATTGTGAATATCTTAACTTAGTTCTTTCTTTTTTTTTTATAATTATTTGTAATATTAATCTCTCTTTTAACATATAACTTATTTTATCCGTTATACAATTAATTCCCCTTTTCTTTTAAAATAAATCATGAAATATTTGAACAAACACTTGAATGTAGCATATGATCTCTTTTATCATTTCCTGACTTGGTGAGGGATATCTACAGTGATTTTTTATAGAATCAATGAACCATTGATTAGGTTTAAAAAGAGATTTCGCAAAACACAGTTACGCCCCTAGATTTGATTCAATGGCCACTAGAATCTCATTTCCCTAACAAATGTATCAAAATTGCTTATTCATGCCAATTCGAGAAGTTCCTGCGCCCATTTCAAGTTACAGCCTTTCCATAACAACTTGTCGCGTTTTAAATTTTTCTTGACGGATTTCAAAAATTGGCTTGTTGCATATTGAATTTACACTTGTCGCTTTACTATTTTAATTCTGATGAAGAGATGAAGATATTGAGTTAATGGAGTTAGATGAGCTTGGCGCTCAAGTTAAGAAACTAGTCACAACGGAATGCTATTTGAAACAACAGTCAGATGCCAAAGTTGAGACGGCAAAAACCGAGGAGGGACTTGCAATGAACACTAATCCCAAAAAGAAGACAAAAAATTAGCACATTCTATTCAGAATACGACAAGGTGAACTTAATCCTCCATATGCTGGCAAAGACACCCAAGAAAATTGCACCTGTAGCTAGAAAGCACGACATCAATGAGCGTACCGGTCAGCGTTGGTGGAATCAGTATAAGAACGATTCAGATTCTTTTTTCCTTCCAAAAGTCAAAGGAGATCACAAAAAGCTTAAAGAAGAGCATCGCGCTTTCTTGACTGACTTGCTAGACGAAGACCCTGCAATCAATGTCGAACAAGCACCGGAGCAGTTAGCTGCTAAGTTTGATGGACTGCAAATTGGAAAGTCAACAGTTCATAGCTTTATTACCAAAGACATGGGATTTACTTTTAAAAAAGCTGCTTTTCACATCCTTAAAAGAAATGATGAGGGTGCTATTGAATGAAGCACGATTCAAGTGGGCTAGACAAGTGATTGAAACGGACATGAGTTTTCTTAAAAACTATGTATTTATTGATGAGTCTGGCTTCTATATTAACATGAATCGTAGTGGTGTGTGGGCACCAAAGAGTGAGACATCCATCGTGAAGGTTGAAAATACTAAGGCCGTTTCAGCATATGCAGTCGTGAATGTCAGCATTCGAACTCCCAACTTAGCCACCAAGAAGCTTGTTCCTGTAGAGGTTGGTAAAGAGAAAACCGAGCAAATTCAAGAGATATCAAATTCTCGAAGAGGAGTCCCTGCAAAACCGTATCACTGAAGCCTGCAGCCAAATCCCTCAAAGCCATCTTTATGGTTTTGCTAAGCACTCTCATTTGAGCTTGGAAGATTGTTTGAATAAAAAAGCCATTTAATCTCTTTCTATTACCCATAGACTCTTTATGACTCTCGTACAACTTAGTTAGTTTATATCAGAGTTATGCATAGGAAAGCTTTGATGGCTTGCACCAAAGCGACAGGTCAAAAAAAAAATGCAACAAGTGTTTATAAATTGCGACAAGTTGTTATGGAAAGATTGTATTTTTTCATCCGCAGCATAAAAGCAGTCTAATAATTAAAGGTCACTGACAGATCGTCAACAACTTATAAAAAGCATTTTTTTGTTCCTCTTTTCTCTTTTCTCTCTTCTCTGCATATATTACAATGGTTGCTATTGTTTCCAACGAAATGAATGAATTCGTTAGTTCTCTTCCACAAGGGAACTATGTTGAAGCAGTCCGTAACTCTTGCACGCGTTTCATAGAACAGAGTCCTATCAATATATCTGAAGAAGGCATCCACAATTTCTTAACAAAGCTGGATAAATTACAATACGAAGAACTCGCCTATGACTCTACAATGAAAATGCCACTTCGTTTCGAAAAAGTAGAAGACGAGATAAACTTTGTCACTTTTATTGACCTATTGAACTTTGGTAGTGGTTATCGCGTCCCACTTCATGAATTGGCTGGCAGAGGGTAAATAAATTGCTCGACTTTCACATACTCATCATGCAATTCTATAGTGCTTTTGATACGATCCGATTTGGAGCCATGTCTTTTCATATTGGTGGTAAACCTATGGACGCAGAAACATTTAAGAATATCTCGATCTTTGAAGTATCTGAAATATTTCAACTGCCTATTGACAGAGAAGTACGCCATGAAACACTTGATTTTGTCACCATGACAGAACCCACAGCCCTCAAACCTTTTGCAGCTGGCCTAACAACTGTTCTCAACACAACAGGTGATTACTTGAAAGCCCATAATTACAAGGATCTCGCAGATTTCATCATGAATCATGTCAAGAAGCAGCCTCAGAATGCCTCCTATCTTGTCGAACAATTCATTCAAGCATTTCCTGGTCTTCATGATAGCTATCAATTTCCTAATATCTCTGAACCTGTCTACTTGTACAAGAAAGCCCAAATTATTGTGTATCACTTGTGGTTCACATTTAGAGAACAACTTCCTCAGTATTTTGACTTTAAAGACATTGACACATTGACTGTGTTTTCAGACAATGTGATCCCCACCATGCTGATTCATTTGGGTGTGATTACAGATGTTCCTGAACAATGGCAGCAAGATATCAACAACAATAAGGATCTTAGTGTCCAAATAGCCACTACATTAAGAGCAGCGGGTGTTGTTGCCTGCGAGGAGATTGTCAAGGCTTCAAAAGCAGGTACTGGACCTGTTGCTCATATGACAACAGGTGGACTGGATGTTTATTTGTGGAGATTGGGCAAAGAGGGTGATTATAGAAAAGTGCCTCGCTTCCAATTAAAGGACACTGTGATGTTTTAATTATTGTTTTGTTTCCCAGTCAGCATATTTAGCTGCTGCACTCATTCTTTCAATAAATTCTGATTTGACACATGAGTCTGAATTGATGCGTGATAGTAGCTGGTTTTCGTGTTCTGCAAGAACGGTTGATTTTGATCTATCTGAATAAGCCGTAATTTTAATGTTGTATAGTTTACAGTCTAGGGACCCAAGTGCTGGGGACAGGAAATAATAGCGAGGATATTCAAAATCTTGTTGTTCTCCTTTGAGTTGGACTGCTGGTACATGGATTGGATGGTTAAGATCACTAGGGTTTTCAAATGTGGCTTCAATATAAGGTTTTTGTTTAGTATTGAAAGGTCTATGCAGTTGTACTAGCCAAGAATAACTTTCATAAGTAAATAACTGAAAAAATCAACCCTAAACTTACTGTGCACCGAGTTGTTCATTTTTTGCGTTGATAGCAAAACTTGCGCTTAGGTCTTCAAAGTACTTTGACTTTTTAAAGTGAGGTTCTTTCACCTTTTTATCAAACAAACAACCACAAGAAAAATTCATTAAAGAAAAAAGAAAAAAAAAGAAAAAAGAGTCTTGTTCGGACTGACAATTGAATGCTTATTATGTCATTTGGATAATAGGAAGCAAACCAGATTATTCCCGAATTTCATTTTCTCTTTCACTTTCTTATTTTCTTATGAGCCATTTGTTTCGAGATTATCGATTTGGCTCCGAAATTGACAGTTCAGAAGGTCGTTCAGTTGCATCTTCGCTTATAGCACCCAACTCGGATAGACCTTCGATTCAAGATAATGCCTATTATGAACCTTTGACTTCAAGCTTACTCGCTAAAAAGAATCAACTTGACAGTCGGGAGCACAAAGAAGATCCGTCAAAAAAGACAAAAACAAAATCCATTTCACGAAAAGTGCCAAAAAATTTTGTTGATTCCAACGACTCGGAACGTGGTACACAATATCATACATCAAACAGTAGTCAATCGGTAAATACAAGTCATGCTTCTTACAGCCAAAACACGTTTGAACATAATTCACAATCAAATACAGACAGAGCAAGGCGATTTTCTGGACTAATCAGATTGTCAGCAGCTCATATTGCACTAAAAAGAAGCGATAAAGAGGAGCAATCCCAGCACGCCTTGTATAATATATTCCGTGCACTATCGACGATTGCTTCACGCGTCATGAATTGTCGTGTTTCGGAACCAATGGATACCCGTATGTCCGTAGACGAGTTCATTTCACTATCTGAATATTTAAAGACAATGAAGCCATTTTCAATAAGCGATGAACAGCAGCAATTGGGACAAAATCAACCAATTCCTGAAACAATTCATTCTGACTCTCTAGAAACTAACCAATATACAACTTCTGAATTCAGCAAAAAAAGAAGAAAGTTTGGAAGCTTGGGCTACATGTTTTCCTTTGCACCTTCAAGGCATATCACTAGCAAATACAGCGACACAGAAGACGAAGAAGAGTCAAACGATACAGATAATCTATTGTCTCCCCCCTCTGCTTCTGATCATGACGCCACTGACTTTCGCTCCTCAAGTAACATATTTTATTTCATGTGTCATGCGTTTCAATTTGTTAAAAACTATGTTCAACCAGTAAAAGACAATTACATACAGATCCAATTTCAAGGCTGGTCCTTGTTTCTATTCTCACCTACTAGTCAAATACGCTTAATGTTGTGGAAAATAATTGGGTCCAAGTATGTAAAATAGAGGATTTCTATTTTAGAGTCACTCATAGTTTATTTCTAGACAGTTTGAAGTCTTTGTTTTCGTACTCTTACTATGCCAATGGGCTATACTTTCTCTTGTACCAATTCGATTTAGCGCAAAGGAACCTTTTTTTTCATATCCAGTAGACTATTTACTTTTCATCATTAACTCGGTGTTCACGTGAGTAAGAATACCTATTTAAAAGAAAGGATACAAGACAAACTAACTTGTTCATGTGGTATGTAGATTTGAATTGCTGTCAAAGATAGTGGTATACGGCTTTTGCTTGAACAAGCACTCGCTAAAAAAGCCTACTCTATCTTCAATCTTTGGTCGTGTTGTCAATGTGCTAGGTATGTCTTTAGCTGAACGCGAATCGACTATAAAATATCGACGATTATCCATTCAAAGCCAAGATAGCGATAAAAGTGATACGACATCTATTCATTATCTTCGGCAGCGATTGCCTGCTTTTGCCGCTAATCCACAGTCCCGCTCTACGTCTTTCTCAAGTGCTTCAAATATAAGTCATCGTCAAAATAGAATACAAGACGATGGTAGTGATTGTTTAACCAATGGTTCGTCTCAATTGATTGAATCCTTTAAGCGAAGACCTCGCAATGGTAATGGACGCAAACAAGAAGACATCAATACAAACTTAGCTGCTGCTAAATATCAAATCCTTGCTAGTCTTAAACCAACATTAGGCAACGACTCTTCAACTGTACAAACACTTGAAGTAACTCACAAAGTCTTTTTATCAAGTATAGCCAACATAATTGACTTGATATCTATTGGCTCATATTGGGTTGATGTTGCTATGCTGCTCTGCTTCCATCAGTTGCCTTGGTCTGTCTTTCAAGCATGCGCTTGTATTCGAATTTTTCGCTTGTTGGTACTGACAGAAGGCACATCAGTCATTATGGAATCTATCTTCAGTAGTCTGGATATGTTAAAAAATGTCATGGGCTTCTTTGTCTTTTTCTGGATTTTATTTTCTCTGGCAGCACTTGGTCTTTTTATGAACGCATTTAGTCGACAATGCGCAGTTTTACCACTAACTCAGAATCAAACCATTCAATACGTTGAGCCTCGAATCTCTTGCAGTGGTTATATTCTAAACGAATCTCAGGAGCGCACAGGCGTCTTTGACCTTGAGTCCAAAACACAGTTTGCCTATATGGGTGCTGACGGGCATTACTGTCATTTCGGTCAAATATGTGTCCAGGATTCAATCAACCAACCTGAACATGGTTACATGAGCTTTGACAACATCTTTTACGCCATGCTTAATATGTTTACCATTATTTCAACTGAAAATTGGACTGATTTGCTCTATATCACACAAAACAGCATATCTACTATAGGAGCAGCTGCTTTTTATTCGGTTTGCATTTATTTAATGACGTTTATTCTCGTTCCTATGTTTATTGCTGTGATTACAACTTCATTTTCACGCAGTAGAGGAGACATGCGACAGAGTGCTTTTTCTTCTCGTGAAAAGGCCTCTAAGAAAGCATTTTTAAGCTCTAAAAAGAGTAGGAAAGAGCCTAATCGTATGCTTTCAAATGAAGAAGAGGAAGAAGAAGAAATAGAAGAATGGGTTTACGACGAAAGTGCGGATTTAAACAATAGAGCAGCACATACAATTCTGAAAAGAATGTCCAGACTGAAGAACTTGACGTATACAATGATTTATCATGCTCGATTCAAGTACTTTTGGAGCATTATGGTGTTGATAAATATGATTGCTATGTCGTTTTTTCAATCAAGTTTTTCTATAGAACATAAACAGCTTTTAGGTAAATTATGCTTATGCTGGGTCACTCGTTAAAGCATTTCATATGTAGATCTCTCTAATCGAATCTTTAACATCATGTTTGTTCTGGAGATTCTGATGCGTGTCTATGGAAGCTTGGGCTGGAAGCAATTCTGGTATCGCAAATTCACGAACAAAACTGACTTTGTTCTCATGTTGGGCACTATACTGGGCGAATTTTCGTTTATTAAGTCGAGCAAATATCATCATTTGTTTGTTCTATTTGCTATTCTAAGATCTTATCGCATAGCATATCTGTTTCCCGGTGTGCTTCAATTGATTGTAAGTTAATTATGAACTTGTCTGCTTGATAATTAATAATTACTCATAGTCAGATGTAGTCGGTGAAGGACAAGGCATTATAAATCTTACTTTTTTCACTTTTCTTGTTCTTTTTCTATTATCACCATTATCTGTTCAACTATTTGGTGGCGATTTTACATTTGTAGACGAAAACGAACCTTCAATGAGGTTTGACAACTTTTACCAAGCTTTTTTGTCCGTATTTCAAGTAAGACAACGATAAATAAAGAGGAAAATGGTGCTAATTTAATTTTCTCTAGATAATGACAGGTGAAAACTGGACAGATATACTTTATGATGCAATGTACAGTCAAGAGTACGCATCTATTACTTATGCTGCTGTCTTTGTCACATTTCTTTACTTTGCTGTTCATTGTAAGAATTTCTTCCTTTTTTTCTGAAAAAGACTCATTTGTCATATAGATTTAGTGCTTAACCTTTTTGTCGCTGTCATTATGGAGAACTTTGATCTCGAGGAAGAGGAGATCAAAAAGATTCAGATTAAGAAATATATAAGAGAACGACAGTGGAAGCCTGAGTATTTTAAACTCGATAGGATTACAAGGTAACCTTCAAACTTTGACAGGACTCTCACATTTTTTATAATAGATTTTTGTTGCCATTTTCTATCATGCAAGACGAAAAGAAGCTCAAATTGAAAAACATACCTCAAAGTTTAGTAGCCCGTGTGACAAGCTATAAATTCAAGGAATTTTTTGTCCAGGAGAATTACAGCGGTGAAGACGAAGACGAATCTTTAGTTTCCTATTGTGAACATGTATCGCTTCCTCGAAGACTTTTAAATCTCTTAACATTTAAATCAAATTATTCACTCTATCATCAGTATCGTCCTTCGTCTATTTCATCAAGCAGAAGTAGCGTAGCTAGTAGTCGACGAACATCTATATTCTCTCAGCACAGTACACATTATAGTGTTTATAATGGCCATCATCAAGTGTTACCTGGATATTTTACAAGCGATTTTGAAGAAGAAGAGATGCCAGTTAAATATGGTGATGAATATGAAGTCAATGTTGCAAAAGAAAACAAGGCAGTTATTATCGAAAATTTGAATCTTTTTCGCTCTATGATGGTACTCGGTAACGACAGTACACTGCGTAAACTGTGTACTAGGCTTGTTGGTAGTCGAAATTACAAAAAGCTCATTATTGCTTTGATTTGTGTCAGTTCGATATTAGCATTATGGGCAGATGAATCCAGTCGCCTTCGTTATCCCCAACTTATTTCGACTTGCATTGAACCTGTGCACGCGGTCCTTCTTGCCTTTTACTTGACAAATGCCTTGATTCATATGGTAGCAGATGGTATCTTTATTTTGCCAAAATCATATTTGCGCAAGATTTGGAATATACTTGACGTCTTAGGTCTGCTTACTCAAGTTGTCTTAACGTTATTGAATCTAATCACTAACTCAACTGAAGAATCAAAACACTATACAAGCTATTTGCGAGTGCTAAGGACAATAAGATTGCTTCGAATCATGTATCACTTCGAAAATATGCGAGTCATATTCTTGGATTTGTTGTATGGGTTACCGAAAATGGTTGATGTAGTGACATTGAACTTGCTTGTATTTATTCCGTTTGCTATCTATGGATACTATCTGTTTAGCGGCCGATTCTTACAGTGTAATGATGCTAACATGGGCTCCAGACAAGTCTGCTTGGGTGAATTCAAGTCCTCAGACGGCGACACAAACGACATACTATTGCCTAGAGTATGGAGAAATCCTTACGACTATTCTTTTGACACTTTTGGGAAATCCCTTTTGCACTTGTTTGAATGTGCATCTGGAGAAGGATGGGTAAATATATCAAAGATAAAAAAGAATCCTTGACTAACCAATTCAGATTCGTTCACTATTTACTGCAATGAGTATTGATGCCAACTCAAATGATATTCAACCTAGATTCAATTGGTCTTCAACTGCCATATTTAGCTCACTTTATTATGTCGTATTTATGTTTGTAGCTTCACTTTGCTCGATTCAACTATTTATTGGTGTAAGTTCGTTGGCGGGAGGGGGATGCATTATCTTACATGTACATTTAGGTGTTTTTGGAAATTTTTAAGCAAAGAAATGGCATTGCTTCACTTACAAACACACAGAGACAGTTTCAAGACCTTCAAAGACAACTCTCGTTGATCAAGCCTTCTAGAAGAGCATATAGACCTCCTGATGGTACATTACGAGCCACACTTTATGACCTTGTGATAGATAAGCGTGGTAAATTTGCAAGGTTCATGGCTGGAGTTATAATGGCAAACGTGGTTGTATTTGCTACTGAGCATGTAAATCAGCCATTATGGCTCACCAAATTTCAAAGTAAATCAACATATATAGATCGAACTTGAAATCTAATATTCTAAAAAAAATAGCTGTTTCGTCTGGCGTCTTTGTATGTCTTTATATCTTTGAGATAGTAACAAAGATTCTTGGACTAGGGTTTTCAAAGGTAACAATGATTAATAATATACATGCCTCTTTAAAAAATTGGGCTTTCCCTTTAGTGGATATCTGCTAGCTGGAACATCTATGATTTCGCGTTGGTCAGTTTAGGTAAATTACTTGAAATCTTATCAACTTTTATAAAGCGACTAAATAATCTCACCAATTGATAGTTCTCTTGACATATATTTCAAAGCTGTATATTCAGAATGACTCATCTTTCAAACTTGGCCTTGAATTGTCCAGTAAATTGTTTTCAGTAGGCATCGCTTTCCGACTAGCACAACGTATTGAATCTCTAGACACATTATTTAAATCAATCAAGTAAGATACATATAAAGTAAAATAGATAATGCTCACACATTTATACCAGACGCGCTGCTCCTTCTATTTTTTCCGTCACTTCTGTGTTTGGAATAGTCATGATCTGTTTTGGTGTCATATTTCAAGAAAACTTCTCATCGACTAGATATGGGCCTTATGGAAATGAGCATGCTAACTTTCGATCATTGTTTAACACCATGTTGACCCTATTTCGTATTACTACGGGTGAAGATTGGGTAGATACTTGCTACAAAAAAAGAATCATTGGCTGATAAATTTGATAGGATGCTCTTATGCATGATTTCTTTGTTCTCTCTCCCTCTTGTGTTGGCAAGGATGATTGCGGCTCACCTATGTATGCAGTAGTCCTCTTTTCTATTTTTTATGTTATTTGTACGTATATCTTTGTTAATCTCTTTACAATGGTATGTTATATGCACAAAAGGAGGATTTGCTTTGACATTTGTCTTTATAGATTGTCATTGATAATTTTTCTTTTACCTTTGATAAAAGAAATCAATTTACGTTGATTACAAGATCAGACTTAAGAAGGTGAGTGTAATTGTTTAGTATTTTTTTGTAATTTAAAACAATTTTTTTTTATGTAGCTTTAAAACTGCTTGGTCAATATTGGATCCTTCTGCAACTGGGTTTATAAACATTGATCAAGTACCGCAGTTCTTAAATGTGAGTGAAGTTTTTTCGTAATAATAAATCTAACCTTAGCATAGTGCTTAAATGGTATTTTTTCCATTCAAGTTTATGATAAAGAGCATAGCATAAATGCTTTACTAGACGTTGCTAATCAGATTGATATAAATCCTGCACATTTGGTTACTATACCTCGGTCGGACGCATACGTACCTGATGGCAATAATATAAATTCAGAAAGAAATTTCAATCTCTACGAATTAAACCAACGACTGTCGACTATTGATCCACAAGCTATTAAAGAAAGAAAGCAAAAATATACAGAAGTTTATCAGGTAATTTTGAGAAATTATGTATTGTGTATTCATGTGAGCTTAGGAAATTATAAATTCAGCGTCTCGCAAAGGTATTGCTTTTCAAGACATGTTACGTATTTTGGCGTTACAGCTGGTTGACGTCTCAAAATCCCTAACGTTTGATGAGCTTGTTCATCGCGCTAAAGTCAGGGACAAAATTGCAAAGCAATTAGCTATGGAAAAAGCACGGGGATTAGTGACTATGATAGTCAAAAGGAGAGAATTTTTGAAATTGCATCAAAAAGAAAAGAATCTAATGTCTCACCAAAATCATCATGGCCGAGATAGTATAGCCATAGTAGGAAAATGGCTAAAACTGCCTCATGTCGATAGGAAAGTAGCCTCCCCTATAAAGAAGCCGCCTAGTATTATGCGGCCTATACAACAATCTAATGAAAACTATCAAACTAATAGTAATGAAAGCTCTGGTAAAAAAAAAAACAAACTTTCATTTTTACATATTTGCTAATAGACCTCCTTGTCATTACAGTACCTAAAATCGTAGTGCAAAATTTTGATGGAAAAAGTGATGATGACTTGACAAACGTATGTTCATCATTTGACAATCAGCAAAATGCATCGAAGCTATTTGAACAATCCTCTGCAGAGTGGTATCCTAAAACAAATGCTTCAGAAACTTTTTTAAGAAGATCATCATCTGCTTCAACTATTAACAAAGCACCAGAAAATTCAATGCTTCAAAATTGGCCTAGAAGAAACTCGACTAATTCAGCTCAATTTATTAGAAAAGCACATTCCATGCCTTCTATTTTGATGAGCATGGGAGCAGAAACTATTTATAACCAAGTTTTGAGTAGTGATATACATTTGTCTACAGATGAGGATGCTTTCACCAAGTGTTATTCATTAGACGATATAGCAAAAGATATGAACGAACAAATGGCTAATGAAATTATGTGTAAATTCCAGAGTAGTATATGGTCAGGTATGCAGTGCATTCATTTTCATATAATAGGAATGATGCTCATATATATGCCTCAAAATAGATATGCTCGTTGAATTAGAATAGGGCTTTAGCGCACGATTATTCTTGTCTATGTATGTTTGATCAGAACAAGATTTAAATAAATCTAATGAAATTAAATTTTACTGATAGATTTCAGAGAAAAATCAATGTATGAAATTCTTTATTATATTCTATTCTAGTATCATGTTCATCCAAAATCAAGGCAACATGATGTATCTGTATCAGTAAGCGTAATGTTACTGGCATAGTTGTGTAATACCTCTCATCAAAGCTCAAGTTCGACCAAGGCTTGTTTTGAGCTATAATAAAAAATAACAGTTGAAGAGTGGGTTGTTTGTTTCTTCCTTTTGCGTAACACTACCTTCTCAATTGCGTGGGATGCATAATCGAAAATAGTTTTATTTGGAGACCTTGGTTCAGGAGATCTATTCTTTGTATCTGGAATTGATGGCCGAGTACGATAAGCGTTTTCTACACCAAAAGGATGATCAGACAGGTGTCAATTCTAGGCAGTAGAAAGCTGTTATTTGACAAGGAATCTGAAGCACGTTTAGTCGGAAGCATGTCAAGCTATGGAAAATAGCAGGGAATAGCAGGGAATAGCAAAACAATAGAAAAAAATGTATGTGTTTTAGATTTTCGAAATCAATTTGTTCCTTAACGTAATAGGCTCATAGAAAAACGATTTTTTATTCGCTTTTTGACAACTTTTTTGACAAGAAATCTTCCATTGAATGCAGAAGATTTTCATCAAGTTTGAGAATTCTTCAATCATTGGAAGAAATTCTTGGTCAAATCTTCATTCAAATATGGAAGAAAAATGCAATTGCTTACGCTGTGATGAGAATATATTTTTTAGCCTAAAAATAACTGTTTTTCAGAAACGTTTCTCTGCTGATCCACATAGTATACTTCCGCATTGGTATTGGTTTTGTCAAATTCATACTCAAAGTTTATTAATTTGTTAGTTTTATAAGAAAGGCCCTTTTGAATATATGGCCTTTAGTTGCTCGGACTTGATCAATTTATGAGAATGGCTACACTAGGCTAGAAATACCTCAAGAGAACAAAAAAAAAATGCAGAGAAGGGTATTGATCTAATCGTGTGTCTGAGCGAGGTTCTATAACCAGAGAAGAAAAGAAAGCATGTAGTTAGATGTTGGAAGGTGTAGATTGTCTGTGATAGCATGCTACACAGAGGTGATCTGGCATGAAAGCGAATGTATGGAGGCCCATTTGATACGTTAATAAAGCACAGAGCTGGTATTCTTGAGTGTGTTTGTGAGAAAACAGCTTATAAACCTCTGAAAGACAAAGGGATTGGTCAAGGGCGCTTTTGCATTCTCTAAAGCCACCTTGAGCAGTGTCTAAGGACAGTGCTTAGCCTTGAAGAAGCTTCTTGATGCATCTTTTGAGCGTTTTTGGAAGTAGTAGTCAGAATAGTTAGATAGTAATTGACTGGGTCAGTTGGGATGCCTTTCTCATGAATTGGGTCTACTTATGCGACTTGTCAACAGTGAGGCGTGTATTGCCAACGCTAACACAGATAAAAAAAATACGGAGAACCACAGGAATGCTAAAATTTACGATATCGATACAAAAATTAAAGCTAGAGTCATGAAAGGATCAGGATAACAACCGTAGATGTCAGGAACTTTTCATGAATGCAATGAATTTACCGAAAAATATGCATGTTTTCCAACTTCGCTAAAATTTATGCCGACTTACAAGTATGCCGTTTGTATATTTAAAAAAAAATTAAATAAATCAAAAATATTTTCTGTAGACAAAAGATAAAAAAGAAGGATATTTTTTAATTTTCTTGTTATAAATTAAAAAAAGAAGGATATTTTTTAATTTTTTTGTTATAAATTAAAAAAAAAAAGTCAATTTTTCGATTTTTTTATTGTAAAATAAATAAACAAATCTACCAGTTGATGGTCTTGCTGTTTTTAATTTGAAAAGGATATTACTGCCTGGTAGATTTGTTTATTTATTTTACAATAAAAAATCGAAAAATTGACTTTTTTTTTTTAATTTATAACAAAAAAATTAAAAAATATCCTTCTTTTTTTAATTTATAACAAGAAAATTAAAAAATATCCTTCTTTTTTATCTTTTGTCTACAGAAAATATTTTTGATTTATTTAATTTTTTTTTAAATATACAAACGGCATACTTGTAAGTCGGCATAAATGGTACTGGAGTTTACATTGATTAGGTATTCTGAAGTTAATTTTTTATGCTTTTTTTTTCCAGCACTGTCAACTGCCTTCTCCATTGCTATTATTTGTTGTGTTTATTGGCTCTTTCCAATTTGATACTCTGACTGAATCAATTATCAAATTATCGACAGAGTTTTGGTTAACTTGCCAGAGTACTATATCTGCTTCAGGGTGCTTCCAAGCCATTTCTAGTGCCTTTTGGGTTAAGTTTTGGAGCTGGCCTCTGCTGCCAATTAATTCTAATATGATGTGTCGATTTCTTGTCTCCAAACTGTCACCAAGACAATTTCTTCACTACATGATTCCTAATAAATTTTCCTTGCCTGTTATATACGAATAAATATTGCGACAATAAGTTACGTTTATACACCTACTGATTGGCTGGTCTACTCAAGCCGGTTTTCCAAGTGTCTGCAAGGTGATCAAGCAAGGCATAATGCTGGTCCAAGGTTGCTTCTTCTAGCTCTGGTTCCCTTTGGAGTTTGAAGGATATCTGTTCCAGACTTAGTAAGTTTCTCTAGTGTATATTTACTTTTTTTGAGTCTTCTTGTTTCTGTTTGAAAGTCTGATCAACTCTTGTTCAGAAAAGAAGAGGATTTGAAAACGCTTGGTCGCCACCCTGATTAAATCCATAATATATTTGTATTGTGTACGTCCCTCTTGTTTTTACCTTTGTACAATAAAAGATGTGCATGTAATTCATCTATATAACAGTTTTAATTTACTCGAATCTGTTGCTTTATTTCTGTTCTTCATTTTCAGTATAAGTTGATCAAAATACAGTTCGCTTGTCAAACTACAGTAATATTGTTACTAGTTTTTTTTTTATTTTTCTCCTTTCTATCAGCTCAATCAAAATTCGATTGTAGTTTGAAAGTGTCAACAAAGAAAAAAGGATGATCTTCAAAGCAGATAGTACCTAATATGCAAGTTGAAGAATCTTCCTTTTATATGGCATTCATCATTTATCATGTCCAAAACTGTTCTTTTGATCTCAAAAGTACCAAGTATCATAATACAGTCTGCTCGTCTACATTTTGAGCATCATATGATACTAGAATGATTGCTTACTGGCTAATCGATATCTGCTGAAAAGAGCCTCTTTTATGTTAGTTACAGTGTGCAATGAACTTTGATTGCAAATTTGAGGCCAATGCTCAAATCAACTCGCCTGTCTTATCTTAGTAAACTTGCTTTCTTTTCATCAGAAGTACCTAGACGTGGTCTTTCCTCGTTTCGGTTGTACCAGGCCTACATCAGGTCATTCCAAAAAATTTCTCGATGAACTTTTTTTTTTTTTTTTTATCGTAGACCTCCTTGGTTCCTCCCCCTCCCTCCCCCTCCCCTCCCCATAGGTCATGGGTCAAAAATATAAATTTCACAAAACTGCCAAATCAATAATACTATTCGATTGCTAAAATTGAAAGAACATGCTTTAAATAAAAAACGGACCGGTTTGATAGTCTGGTTGTCGAGTAATGGCGCATCAAAGAATAGTGCATCTAAGCTATATTTTGAGCATTTTTATTCTATATGTCTTATCGAACTTGCTAACCATAGAGCTACAAAAGACACTATATGCTATTAAGAACATCAATAAGCATAGAGCAATAGAAACATAGGCACTTTACGATGTAAATGTAGGGTAAATGAACATAGCATACAGATTGGCTGTTTGGTGGGGATTGAAATATATCCATTCCAGCTCTTCATCCTGCTGCATCGAGGATGGAGCTTTTGCTGAGAACTGCATAAAGACGCAGTTCCATGGCTTTGGTTCAGTGACAGAAGTTGTAGATCTTTGGTTTTTTTTTTTTTTTTTTTTTTTTAGTCTACTGGTGTAAGAAACATGACAACTTTGCTGCTAAAATACTGAGCAAATATGCAAAAATGCTCACAATGTTTTTTGCTCCTATCACACCATTTCTATAGTACAATTGACAAGCTGACCAGAAACTGAAAATTTTTGCGCTCATTTTGAGTATTTATGCTTGTCGATACCCTCATTTTTGGTCTTGTGATGTCAAAAAGAAAACCAAGAGTGGTCAAATCGAGCTTTTTTCATGAGTAGTACCCTTTGGTTTTGAGAGATTTTTGGCCATTTTTTACATGTCGCTTTTTTTGGCCCAAATCAACCCCAAAGATGTTGTGTATGTTACCGAACATTGTTTAAAGGTATCTAGAGCATCCAAGAGAGAATAAACAGGATTTATGCTACGCTTACATACGTAATGAAACCAAGCAGTTTTACATTCATTTTGGCATAACATGGGATGAAAACATTGCACACATTGTTTTAGTTATTCATCTTTACAGTTTCCAAAAATGCTCAATATAAGCTGCTTGAAGATGTTACAATTAGAGCCTCTCACAAAGTGTGTTTGATAATATAATGTAGTTTCTTGACAAATTTGATATTTGATTTTTGTTGGATTTAGTCAAATCTATCTCAATGATTGACATCTTTTTTTATGTTTTTCTAGGAGCTACAAACCTTAATGTTTATCCGGGAAAAGCAAATACTTGCTACCCAAAACAGGCATGCATATTCTATCGAAAATAAAGTGAAGAATGTGAAAACGAAACAAAAGAATACTTTTCTTTTTATATTCTGCTTAAACAAGTATGTCAGCAATATGAATTCACCATTAGAACTGTATAATCATGCTTCAACCAAACCAGCTCTTTTACCCGAGTCTTATCATCCTTTGATTTTCGTCAGTATCGGTGTTTGGGGATGGGCTATTACACTTGCTGTTCTTTACTGGCAACGTATCGACGTTAATTTACTCATTCAAACCAACCAAAATAATGCTAATCAACTAAGACCTCTTTTGCTATTAGCTGTCATCCTTTCCTGGCTAATATTCAGTCACATCCTTGTACTGGAAGATGTGATTTTTGTAAATCATACTAATATTTTTAACCATTTTGGTCCCATTGTATCTTGCTATAGCTTTATTTTCTGCTTAATATTCTTTGGCCCATGCTACAAAGAAAGTCAACGATTTCTCAAGTGTTTATACCGACTATTATTCAAATGCCACTATCATCAGGTGTATTTCTCGGACGTGCTTGTTGCAGACATTCTGATTAGTTTCTCTGGTGTATTTACTGGCATTTTTGTGAGATTAATGCAACAGACTGGTTTTGCCTATTCCAGATTGGTGCCAATTGTAACGAGGTATGATAAAGAAGAATATAAGAAGAAAAGTTGATGGCTTGATTAGTGTGCCTTATTTCATTCGGTTCAAGCAATGTTGCAACGACTATTTTAAAAAAACATCGGAAAGACATAGAAACAAGCGTCAACTGATAAATGCAATCAAATATGCTTCAGCAATTCCGGTCATTTTTTTGGCCCATCATACAAAAGTACCACCCGATCATTTTGGATACATTCGTACCTCATCAGATATATTATGGCACTTTTGGTAAGAAGATTGGTAATCATAAATTGTCTGTAACGATATAAATTAGGCTTTTTTTGGCTCTTTTGACAAGTGCATTTGCATTTGTTTGGGATCTTGTGATAGATTGGGGTCTTTTCCAAGTCAAGTTTTGGTCTTTTGAATTTCGAAAAGATATCCATTTTTCAGATCCACTTTGGTATATCATGGCAGTTGCTATCAATATGAGCTTAAGGCTACTCAAGATTGTATCTCACATGTATCAGATACACCCTTTTTGTGTGGATTTAGCGGAGATACTCCGGCGATGGATCTGGGTTATATTTCGATTTGAGCATGAATGGATCAAGAGATCATCTAATGTAGAAGACAAGCTATAATTTATTTTTGGAGTATTTTTTTTTTTACAATATAATTAAGTAGAAATAACCCAATCAGCAGCATAAGAAAAGTTTGTGAATTCTTGTTGTTCAATACGGTTCAAGTTGGAATCCATAGGCGTTAATGCGGGAACTTCATTAGTGAATTCTTCATCAAAGTTGGAAGTATCCAGACGACCAGAGATAGTGGGGTAAAAGGGAGGAGGAACACGCTTTGCCAGCATATCTTCCCAGTTAACACCACGGAAGAAAGGATGGAGCTTAATGGGGGCAGCGTCGTCAGGGCCAGCACCTAATCTTTGTGTAGGTTCACGTTGTAGTAATTGTTGGCAGATAGAGATAGAATCACTAGACATGTTGATAGGATAAAGAATATCATCTTCCAAGATAGCATCAAAGATTTCGTCTTCATCTTCGCCACGGAAAGGAGATTGACCTAGCAGCATTTCGTAGATCAAAACACCATAAGCCCACCAATCAACAGCACGACCATAGTTTTGTTCACGCAAAATTTCAGGAGCCATGAACTCAGGTGTACCACAAAAAGTACCTGTTGTCTTGCCGTAACCCATATTTTCCTTACACAAACCATAATCAGCCATTTTGATGTGACCATCTAGACCCAACATTATGTTATCTAATTTCAAATCACGATAAATGATTCCTTGGCTGTGGAAGTATTCAAGTGCCAAAAGGACTTCACAAGCATAAAATTTAGCTCTTCTCTCAGAGAATTGACCACGTTGAATATGCCACATTAAATCACCACCATTAACATACTCCATAACAAAGTAAACACGGGTCTCAGTTTGAAAAGTACTGTGCAAATTGATCAAGAAAGGATGGCGTTCACGATTAGCAGCTTGGAAGACACGTTTCTCAGAACGGAGACTAAATAATCAGCTATGTAAGCCATGGTTTCATTGAATTGCTAGCGAAACTTACCTTTCAATTTCATCATTATCAATAATGAACCGCTTCTTCAACATCTTGATAGCATATAATTTCTTGTCATACTTTTCTTCAGCCAACATAACCTTACCAAAGTTACCTTTACCAAGTACAGCCAAGAAACTGAAACTATCCAAAGCAACCTTGGGTCGTTGATGCATCATGCCTCCTTGAGGTGGTTGTTGTTGTTGTTGTTGTTGTTGTTGTTGTTGTTGTTGTTGTTGTGGAGGCATACCAGCATAAGGTTGTTGTGGTTGTTGATAAGCAGGATTGGGTTGAGGCCTACCCATCATTTGAGGATGTTGGGGTTGGTATGGATAAGGTTGTTGAGGTCTAGTCTGTTGTTGTTGTTGTTGTTGTTGTTGTTGTTGTTGTTGATAATACATTTGTTGTTGCTGTTGTTGGTATCTAGGATCTACATTCATAGGGGCATTGTTGTAACCATAGACAGGTTGTTGATGAGCGGGTAAACTAGGTGGGCGCTGTTGTTGTGGAGATCCTTGTGGAGGATAAATTCTGTTAGGTTGGGGCATACTCATGGTAGCATTGTTAGGGGAATAATAAGGTTGTTGAGGTGATTGTGGTTGAGGTTGTGGTTGACTATACATGTTGGGTGGTGTTTGAGGCACAATCACAGGGCTCTTTTGAGGTGTTTGAGGGGTCAAACTAACAGAAGATGAAAGTTGCAAACTAAGTTCCTCTTCTACAGACGATTGTTCTTCTGCTTGGGGTAAAGCAGGTAAAGGTGCTTCTTGTGCTGTTGTTTCTTGCTTAGATGTGCGGTTGCCCTTTGTCTCATGAGTCTTGCGTTTAGCAGCAGCCTTGATTTCAGCAAGCATTTGGTTTGCCATTTCCATACTTAAACCACAGAAATCAGGAACATAGTTCTCACATCGTGTATGGGCTGTAATATCACATTCTGAGCATCGCTTAGAACCACGAGAGCCCAAAGGCAACATATAACCACAGTGACAGCACCAATTGGCACCAATATTAGTAATGGGTTCAAAGCGATGAGGAATTTTGTGGTTGAGTTTATCTTCATCAGAGTCATTGTCAGTTGAGTTCTTGGGACATTTAGTAACCACTTTGCTAGAACATTTCTTATGACAAGTGTATTCACAGTCTTCACATTGATAACCGCTGTTAACAAAGAATTCTTGACAGAGAGCACACTTCATGACATTATAGAATCTGTTCTCAACAAAGCCGTGACCGTTGACTTCAACCACTTCTTCACGACGTTGGCGCACAGCACCAGCACGACCCAATTTGTCCATAGGACGTCGGTTGCCTTCTGCACGAACAAAGTTCAATCGAAGTGCCAATTTACCAACAGGCTCAACATCAAACCAAGCCTCAATACCGCCTTCATTCTGATTTACCTGAACAGGGGGGATAGGTTGAAGGGCAGCACTGCTGTCTTCTCTCTCCATGATGGAATTGCCATCAGTATCATGACGAAGCTTCTGTGCGTCTTCAGCCAACATCCATTGGGATTGAGGCATTTTGCGCTTACGAAGACCTTCAGTGATATCTGTGATCTTAAGCCAAAAGAAACCAATAGGCAAAGACTTTTCAGGAGATTGATCATAGACACTAATTTCAATTTCAGAGGCTTTGTTCACATGTGTTTCACATAATTCGTTCCATTTATCATTACGAGCGGGTCTTGAGCGAAAGACGATTTGGTTATCGATCTTGACCATCACAACCGTGGCAGGAGAGCGAATCATACGTGTGGGTGCATGGGCGAGTTCCATGGCTTCTAAAATCTCAAGCTGTAATTTACCAGTAACAGGTCTACGAAAGCCAGGAGGTAAACGAGCAGAAGGGGGTGTTTCCAATTCTAGAAGAAGTTAATTTTATTTGTTTATTTATCAAGCCATTACTTACCATAATCATCTTCATCGCCACCCTCACCAATATACAAACTCTTGTATTTCCTTAAGGCAGAATTCAATAAGGTAAGTTTTTCTTGACTCTCTGACATTTTATCGTGTACTTCTGTGCGGCTCTTTCGATCTGTTGAAGGAGTACGTTCTAGTACATCAACCATACCCCTAATACCCTTCAATACGGTTTTTTCAACATCAAGCTTATATTCGAGTTCATGCAGCTTAAGTGAGACTTTTGGCTTGTTATATGGGGTTTCTGACATTAATAGATCTACACACACACACATATGTATATATATATCAGTACATGACTCATACTAAGGATCAGCTTTACCCAAATTAGAGTATTTCTTCTTGTTATTTCCCTTTTGTGTTTGGGCAATCACAGTAGGTGGTTCAGAGCTATTTGCTGTCATAGAACTTGTTCTTGGAGGATGCTCGGATCTGACTTGCAATGACTGCTGTTGTTGAACAGGACTTGGTTCATCACTTCCTCTAGTCTGGAGTCGATGCAGTTCTTCAGTAAAGTAGTCAATATACTTTTGATATTCTTTGATCTGAGTTTCACAGTCTGAAATCACATTTCGATCCTTTAACAAAGGTCTCATTTGAATGAACTTGTCACGCATAGTTCTGCTATGCTCAATTTTAGCTTCTAATTCTGCAATCTAAGATACAAGTGAGTCATAGCACGTTTTAATGAATTTATATTACCGTCATATTGGATATTTATTTGCTGCAGTGTGTGTAGGGATTAAAAAAGTGTGCCTGAGAATAAAATAAGTTGCTTAGTAGAACTAATAAATAGCTTACCCCTCTACTTTCTCTCTCTTTCTCTCTTTGTATGTGTGTGTGGGATGAGGAAGTGTTTGTACAGATGAACTAGATGAGTTCCAAACAAAGTATATAGACAAAAAAAAAGGGAGAGAAAAATAAACTTTCTCTTACAAGAGTCGACTGTTGAAAAAAAAAAAGAAAAAGAAAAAGAAAAAGAGAGAAAAAGAAACGTGTGTGTCCTTTTTTCAATTTATGAAAATAAAAGCGAGTAACACAAAAAGTCATATTTTTCATTTTTTGAACCATAATAATACATCTTTGGTTTCTTCAAACACCATAAAAGTAACTGCATTTGCAGGTGCTACTTTAACAAGAGAAGGTCCTAGACCCTTGTATAAGCTGGCAAATCCCTCTTGTCTGATAATTGATTTCAAGCATGTCCACCAGGAAGATGTGTTTATGTTTCGAGTGTCCATTTGAAGTCTTTTTCGGACCAAATCAAATGGATAGACTACTATTTTACTCACAAATCCCGATAATGCGCCACTGATCATATCATGTGTTGGTTTATAACTTGAAGACAAGATATTTTCATCCTAAAATGATCAGATAAAATCATACTTAGCAGAAACCTACCCTTAGTTTCTTAAATCCTTTAGCAAAAACATCATAAGTTGAAAACAAAAGCCCCATGTAAGGCATAATCTGAATGATAGCTGGCCATAGACCACGATAAAACCCAAACACGCCCTCAGTTTTATAAATATCAGCCATTGCTCGTGTAACACTTGTGCTGTACTTATTTAAAACTTAATATAAAATATATCCAAGCCAACCTCACTAACCTTTTGTGGTCCTCCTTGACTGGCAAACCTGGTTCTCAACAAATCAAATGGATAAGTAGCTGCTGTAGCTGCACAACCTGCAATCATGCCACAACCAAATGTGTTTAGAGCATGAGGTAATCGGCGTCTTTTGTCAAACAATTCTATGGCTTGTTCTAACTCCTTATATGCCCAAAACTCCACTGCGCTGTAAGATAGATACAAGTATTCTGCTGGCATGTTTCCCTTGTACAATCCCTTTTTTTGTTTATCATTAACGCATGTATTTTGTTTTTAATCGTGCATCCTACCCTTATTCCTTCTTCTTTCATGATTGTCACAAATGCCTGCCTCATATTGGGATATTTTACATTTTCTACAGTATGCCCGAATCCAAAACGCGTTCTATGAGTCTGTAACTGCATACGAATTTTTATAACATCAAGAGGTGCTATCACAGCTCTTTACTTTTGCAGTTTTTGAATAAATTTCCCTGAGGTACCTTTCCCTTTTACTTACCTAGAGACAATACCAGCCACACCACCACAGAACGCTAGCTCCCGGCTGGAAAGATTGGCGTCAGTAACATAAGAAGGCATGTTTGTATAAATGAAGAAAGAAAGAAGTTGTAATACGTGTAAATAAACGAATAAATTGAAATTCAGATTGTTCGAGCCAAGTCAAACATTTCTATTGGACCAAGAATATCATGCATCGTTTGTTTATTTAAAAGAAAATAATGTGCGTCGATTGTTTAGCAAAAAAAAAAAAGCAAATTTTGATTTCAAAATTTCGGGACTTACTTGCACTTGATGATGCTTTTGCTGAAGAATTCTTCCAAGAAAACCGTTCTTTTCAAGAAGTTCTTATCCGCTGAAGAAGCTCAGCACATATACCAATTGTACTACGCTAAGTGCCAATATACTTGTTGCATCCTTAACTTTTAAACATCGTCTCGACCTAATATGTCCTTACATCAGTAGTAAATGGATCAAATTGCTTTGGCGGAAGTTAAACCTTATCACTAGACTGTAGATCCTCTCATGTTTGCCAATGTATTAGAATCGTTGCCAATGATTGCGTGCTTTTCTAGATTTAAAAAGCTATGTTTATTGACTAGTATAGGATTTAACAGAGCGATCTGTATGTAAACATAAACATGATTGTGCCAACCAACCTACTGATAATATAAAAGAAAAGGCTTCAGCTGCCTTAAAGATAATGCAAGCTATGTCCATCTTGATGACCCAAGGACAGATGGTTGGCGCATTGTAAATTATTTTCCGTTGCATATAATTTGTCCAAAGACAGCTGATAGCCAACCCGTCTGACATGACATCCGCGCCTGGAATCAAAGGCAGTGATACCGCTGATGCAAAGAAAATAATTGTGCCTCATATTGTTTTTGATGGTAACCAGACTTTGTATTTGGGACTTGAATCAAAAGCAAGAACAATACTATACACTGTGGATACAATAATAGGAATGAACATGTAGACAGAAAAATCACCTGAAGTTATGTTTCAGTATTCGGTGCTTTGAATTGTTTACTTACCAAAACCAGCTACTTGAGAGCCATTTACAATAAAAGACTTAATGCTTTTTGAGACTTCCGCTAGCAAACTAAATAGGATCAACCCCACAACAGAGTTCCATACATAAAGAAATTGTATAATAGAATCATATTTTAGCAAGAGTCTAAAAAAAGTGTAATAAACTTTGTGTCTCCTAGGTCTCTTTTTAAAATTAGGAATTCTGTGTAACTAATGGGTTGATTGTGTCTAATTTAACCGGCTACCAAAATTATCCATTTGCTTAGAATTATCCATTCGCTAAGAATTATCCATTTGCTTGGAACCAAGTAATTTCAATTGAATGCTATATAAATACCAGGTTTCTCCTATTTCAATTTAACGTTTTTAATTTCTTTTTCTCTCAAACACAATGTCTGTAGCTATTGATAACAAAAATTCTGAAGAAATCAAGAGAATGCGTCAACTTCATGGTGTTCTTCACCTCGAAGAATCTGGCTTCCTGAAAAAAATTACTAACAAAGACAAGACATTGAACAAAGACACTACTGATTTTTATTATGAGAATTGGAGGGATGTTGGCAAACTCGAAGACAATGAGAAGCATGTTGAAGAAAGGCGCCATGAAGCTCAAAAGATGACCAATTCTTTCTATGATATGGTTACAGACTTTTATGAATATGGGTGGGGACAATCATTCCATTTTGCAAAATTGTATAAAGGTATAACAATCCTTCATGTCTGGGCATGACATTGACATGGTCTGGTTTTTAGGTGATTCTTTTGAAGAGAACATCAACCGTCATGAGGCTTTCTTGGCCTTGAAACTCGGATTGAAGAGTGGTATGAAAGTATTGGTAGGTTGCTCATAGATATATACATATCTAACTCTTTTTTTCTTTTGCTTATAAAGGATACAGGATGTGGTGTTGGTAAGTAGTCCATTAGTATTCAAAGCTTAATTTGACAACCGTGTTTCTTTTAGGTGGTCCTCTAAGAGAAGTTGTAAAAGCTTCTAATGGTGCTCATGTTACTGGCATTAACAATAATGCTTATCAATTGCAGCGCTGTGAAGCTTATTCTGCCAAGTATGGCTTAAGCCAATACACAAGCTTTATTAAGGGCGACTTTACCAACATGCCAGTTACTAACGAAACCTTTGATGCTGTCTTCTCTGTCGAAGCTACTGTTCATGCTCCTCATCTTGAACAAGTGTATGGCGAAATTTATCGCGTCTTGAAGCCTGGCGGTCGTTTTGCCTGTTACGAATGGTGTACTACAGATTTGTATGATGAGAATGACTTGACCATGAAGAAAGTAATTCATAGTATTGAGCTCGGAAATTCGATCTCCAAGCTATATTCAACCAAGGAATGCATACAAGCTTTACATTCAGTTGGATTTAAGGTATTGGAACAAGGCGATATGGGCATTGTTGATCAAGCTACCAATCCATGGTACAACACATTGAAAAAAGCTGATAGTGGTCTTCGTGGGTTCCTTCGCTCCCCTGTAGGTCGTTTTTATACAAACACATTGATGACTTTCTTGGATAAATTTGGGATTGTCCCCCCTGGTGTATTGGAGACCTCGGAACTGCTAAATGAAGCAGCGGAAAATCTAGTTGCCGGAGGTGAGTTAGGGATCTTTACACCAATGTTTTTCTTCCTTGTCGAGAAACCTTTATCAGATGTTGCTGCTAGTGCTTAGTTCAATTGGTCTTTACTTTACTACTCTTCTAATTTGTACTGTTAATAAAAGATACTGTATTTTATGACACTTACTTGAGTCCAACTAGAAATCTTATTGTCAAAACCATAAGAAAAAACAACTGCATATCTTTTTTTTTTTTTTTTTTTTTTTTTTTTTTTTCAAAAAGGAATAATTCGGCACTAGAAATTGTGTGTCTACGATAGTTACCATTGTAAAATTTTTATGTTTAAAGCCCTTGCTTTTACCTTTTTTTTTGTTCGTGCATAAAATTATTCTTGCATAATCGAATAGCATAATAAGAAGCGCTTAAAAGGAATATCGAAAGTTGAGTGGTCATAAGTGCCGAGAATTACGAATGCCGAGAATGTATTAAGAAATACTTGGTATCATTATATGTTCTTTAGATAGAGAAACACAAGAAAAGGCCAAGACGAAGTTGAAAAAAAAATAAGGAATTATTCCGTTCACACCAAAAGTGACCAACCTTGTATACATTTTTGATGATTCCGAAGGAGTTGTAGCTGCAATTATTTCATAAAGAAGTTTATTTTAGTTCCTCTCAGGGCAAGATGTCATTCATTTCATTAATCCTGCAGAGAACATCGCAATTCTTGAGAAGAATATACTTTTTTTTTTATCGAAAAGGTGTGTAAACCTTCTTGATACACTAGTTAAACCAGCAATTAAATTGAGCCCATTAAAAGAATACATTAAAATATCGATTTGCGTAGCCAAGCAAAGAGAATACAAATCCTGTTTATTCTCTCTTGGATGCTCTAGATACCTTTAAACAATGTTCGGTAACATACACAACATCTTTGGGGTTGATTTGGGCCAAAAAAAGCGACATGTAAAAAATGGCCAAAAATCTCTCAAAACCAAAGGGTACTACTCATGAAAAAAGCTCGATTTGACCACTCTTGGTTTTCTTTTTGACATCACAAGACCAAAAATGAGGGTATCGACAAGCATAAATACTCAAAATGAGCGCAAAAATTTTCAGTTTCTGGTCAGCTTGTCAATTGTACTATAGAAATGGTGTGATAGGAGCAAAAAACATTGTGAGCATTTTTGCATATTTGCTCAGTATTTTAGCAGCAAAGTTGTCATGTTTCTTACACCAGTAGACTAAAAAAAAAAAAAAAAAAAAAAAACCAAAGATCTACAACTTCTGTCACTGAACCAAAGCCATGGAACTGCGTCTTTATGCAGTTCTCAGCAAAAGCTCCATCCTCGATGCAGCAGGATGAAGAGCTGGAATGGATATATTTCAATCCCCACCAAACAGCCAATCTGTATGCTATGTTCATTTACCCTACATTTACATCGTAAAGTGCCTATGTTTCTATTGCTCTATGCTTATTGATGTTCTTAATAGCATATAGTGTCTTTTGTAGCTCTATGGTTAGCAAGTTCGATAAGACATATAGAATAAAAATGCTCAAAATATAGCTTAGATGCACTATTCTTTGATGCGCCATTACTCGACAACCAGACTATCAAACCGGTCCGTTTTTTATTTAAAGCATGTTCTTTCAATTTTAGCAATCGAATAGTATTATTGATTTGGCAGTTTTGTGAAATTTATATTTTTGACCCATGACCTATGGGGAGGGGAGGGGGAGGGAGGGGGAGGAACCAAGGAGGTCTACGATAAAAAAAAAAAAAAAAAAAGTTCATCGAGAAATTTTTTGGAATGACCTGATGTAGGCCTGGTACAACCGAAACGAGGAAAGACCACGTCTAGGTACTTCTGATGAAAAGAAAGCAAGTTTACTAAGATAAGACAGGCGAGTTGATTTGAGCATTGGCCTCAAATTTGCAATCAAAGTTCATTGCACACTGTAACTAACATAAAAGAGGCTCTTTTCAGCAGATATCGATTAGCCAGTAAGCAATCATTCTAGTATCATATGATGCTCAAAATGTAGACGAGCAGACTGTATTATGATACTTGGTACTTTTGAGATTAAAAGAACAACTTTCGGTAAGATGCGCATAAAAAATTTCCTAATTTTTTAAATGCATGTAAAGCCTGCTAATATGTTTACGCATAAATAGTCACTTGCGTTGAAGTGGACAATGTTTCCATAAGTAACTTCTTTTATTTCTCCAATTGAAATTGTTAAATATCCTATACTTTCAGTAGACAAAACAATGAAAGTGTACCAGATCAAAGACGCTATATATCCATATATTTTCTCGAAAAGCCATCTGCTTTTTCTTTTCTAGTAGATCAGAGCTTGATAGCTATTGCTTTGAAGACATGACTACAATGCAGCTGTGGTTACACGAGTATTTACAAGCCACGAGGACAATTAAACGTTTGACAGTCTCGAAAAAATCAAAAAGACAAAGCTTATTTTTTTCAATCAAGTTTTGAAAACTTTTCTTTCTATTAAGAACATATTAGTTATTATGGCCGCTTCAGAAGTTCAAGATAAGCCCGTCGTCGAAAAGAGAGACAAGAAGGAAAAGAAGGAAAAGAAGGAGAAGAAGGAAAAGAAAGAAAAGAAGGAGAAGAAAGAAAAGAAGGAAAAAAAAGAGAAGAAGGATAAGGAAGAAAAGAAGGCTGCAAAGAAGGCTGCCAAGGAAGCTGAAGCTACCGAAGAACCCACTGAAGTCAAGTCTGAAACTGTCGAAGCTGTTGAAGAACCCGTCGAAGAAGTTAACGACAAGAAGAGAAAGGCCGAAGAAGAGGAACAAGAAGAAGCTGCTCCTGCCAAATTTGTTAAGACCGAAACTAAGTCTGCTTTCACTCTCTGGTGTGGTGGTATCAGCTATGAATCAACTGCTGATGATATCAAGGAATTCTTTGGTCAATGTGGTGAAGTGACTGATATCAGAATCAGATTGGACGACAACACTGGTAAGAACAAGGGCTTCTGTCACATTGATTTTGCTACCAAGGAAGCTCAAGATGCTGCTCTTAAGCTGAGTGGCTCTCAATTCATGGGTCGTATCATTCGTTGCGATGCTGCTGACGGCACTACTCGTCAACGTGCCAAGGATGAAAACTATAGCACCAAGACCAATAAGGTCTTTGTTGCTAACTTGAACCGTGACTACGATGAAGATTCTCACCGTAAGGCCTTGACTGAAGCATTCAGCAAGTTTGGTACCATTACTTCTGATATCAGACTTCCTTACAGAAGAGATGAAGAAAATGTCTTGAAGGGTATTGCCTACGTTGAATTCGAAACTCCCGAGCAAGCTGAAGCTGCTGTCACTCAAATGAACGGTGTTGAAGTCAATGGCCGTCCCCTCCGTACTGATTTCTCTGGTTCTGATGATCGTGAGCGTCTCAACCAAGGTGGTCGTGGTGGCCGTGGTGGCCGTGGTGGTCGCGGTGGTCGCGGTGGTCGCGGTGGTCGCGGTGGCCGTGGTGGCCGTGGTGGTTTCAATAGCTACGGTGGTAGTTATTAATCATTTATATTTGTGTAAATAAATTTATAGAGTATTCATCCATTAATTATTTCTAGCCTTTCTAAACTCGATTTGAAATGTATGTGTTACTGAAAAAAAAAAAAAAAACTTTATGCACTAAGAAAAAAAAAATCAGCTGCTAATTGGTCAACATAATCATTTGTTTGTATCAATCTGTGATTATATTGTGCGTATTTATTTTGTTTATTTAGGGCTATATGTACAAAAAGGAAACTAAGAAGCGTATAAACTATACGTTTGATCGTATAAAATCATGATAAAAATAAGAGGGAGATGGGTAAATAAAGCACTAAACCACCAAACGGAAATATGGTGACAGTGATAATGCAGCCTATCTTAAAAGCGACAGATCGAGTAGATACAAGTGCGGCGTAAATCACCCACAAGTCTAACAATAGAATAAACGCACCGATAACAAAAGGTGATTGTCCACCTCCAATTTTTTTTCTGTTTAGCATGGTAGAGTAAATGAGAATATATATTAAAAGAGAGTGAGAAGGAGAAAGAAAGAGAGTAGACCATATGAGCTTATATATGTTTTTTATTATCATTGTGCAACATAAAAATTAAAACAAGTAAAAACTAAAAACCATACGAATCACTGAGCAAAAGTCTTAAGCCTTGTTGTGGCAACCATGCTTCTTTCTTTTGGTTTGGTACTAGTGGTGATGCAAAGGCTGATACTTCAGGGTTAGATGCTCTCTTTCGAATGATTCGATGCCGATACAGTTCTGCTTTGTTGTTTTTGATAGGAGGACGGGAAGGAAGGGAAGGGGGAGGAGCAGAAGCAAGTGGTTTGATATGGTCTTCTTCTTCATCGTCTGTTGTAGAATACGAAGTTATGGAGGAAGTAGCTGTAACATCACTTCTGACATCTAATGAATTCATTATGTCTTCTTCTGATATGGTAGTCGCTGTGTGGGTAGGGGAAGGCGACAAACGAGCACGTAAAGTGGGTTCTTGAAGGGACTGAATTGTTCCTTGAGCTTGTTCAAGCATGTGCGTGTATTCACGCATTCTTTCTGCTACATCACTGACACTTCCTTGATGCTGCTTTTGATAGTTTGCGATAGTTGTCAGTCGCCCTCGTAATTGACCTGTTTCGTAAACAACCTAAAATAATAGCAGTGAGAATTACAACACATATGCTTTATGCGTATAAACGTACATTAGCTAAGTTTGAATGGAGGTGCCGCATCGCCCGCGTAGCATTCACGTCCGATTCTCTTTGTCGATTCACAGCTCTCTCAAGTAGCACCTGTAGATTCACATTGACTTCTTGTGTTGCTGTCAATCCTTTTTCGATTTCATCTAAACAAATAACATAAGTATGAAATAATATCTTGCAATATTAACTTACGAACTCTATCCTTTGACAGGTTCTGAATAATAATAATAAAAGAAAAGAGATTACATTAGCATTCTCGGCATGAATTACTATCATTATTATTCCATTCTTACAAGATCAATCTCCATACCGTCCATTTGTCGTGCGAGGCCATTCATTTCTTTTTTGAAACGAAGAATATCTTGTCTGACTTGGCCAATTTCTTTCAAGAATCGATTTTTTTCGTGTACGCTTAGAATTGAATTAAAGTCATCCTCATTATCGTCTTCTAATGGGTTATCATAGCGACTACTGAGTGGTGTAGAATGTGATGCACAGAGCTAAAAAGAAAAAAAAAGAGGGATTGATGTTTAACTCTCCTATAAAACGCCCTTTTCTTTTCATTATTATTTACTTTTTTGCGATAATGTTGATTGGGTTCTGTGCGATTATAGTTTCTTCTTGAGATATAGGATTCTAAGGGAGGTATATGAATAAACAAGGTCTTGGTCTTGTTCCATTACCTTTAGTTCGTCTCATTGCCCAGTTATTACTACAATGAAACGACTCCGAATCACTAAAAGACAGCTACAATTTAATTTATTATTGGCTGTTAACCAAAAAAGAAAGAAATCAGGCTTTTCTTATATGTACCTGGGCATTCTCCTCGAGATTCATCTATTTATTCATGAATATGAACTATTGAAGGTATTGTAAGGTTTACTAATTCACAGATAAGTAAAGAGAAATATATAAAAAAAGAAAGAAAAAGGAAAGTAAGTTGGGTATAATAGCGTAGAGGGAATGGGGGAAGAAGGAAAAAAAGTGGTAAAATGAAAAATGGAAAGAGACTGAGTAGTTTAAATACTTGTATTTGTAGAACAACAATAAGACTACGTCACATCACCCATAAAGGGGGTGATCTGTATGCGCTAAGCATCTCTCTGTCTCTCCAATCGTATGTTTATTGTTGCTGCTTCTTTTGAGCAACAATGTGTATGCATTCTAAATTAATATTGCACAATTCTTTTTACAAAAATGAGTATGACGATAATGATCACTTGAAAGAGGGAGGTACAGTTACTATAGCGTGGTTTTAATTAGTCAACAACAGATGCTTTTTGATAACATTTACGATTGACTGAGTTTTTTGGAAGATGCTTAGATTTACATTATGTTAAAACTTATATCAAAAGATGTCTTCTAATGAAGAAAGTACTTTTATACAATTTTTAAAAACTATATCGTATAAAACAAATTGAAAGTATACATCATACTTCTAATGTATTTTCTCCATTCTTTTTTTTTGGCTCTTTCTAGTTAAGCTCATGTCTTTTTGACTATCATGCTTGCTACTACGAACACTTGGGTGTGCCAAGCCAGCTATCGGTCGATGTTCAATTATGTCTGGCTTTAAATGCCTTGTTTCGTCCTAAAAACAATAAGTCTACGTCACATCCTTTCTAAAAAAAAAGGGAGTGGTTTATATACGCCAAAGAAACGATCGCATGCTTCTTTTTCTAAAAAAAAAAATAATTAACAATCTTATATGAGCTCTAAATGAGAAGCGTGCAATTTTATTCTTTATAATGATCTGTTTAAAAAAAAAAAAACTTAACGGCTTAGTTTTAATTATTGATGGACATTTTTTTTTGTGCATCCCCCGAGACAAATAAGCTGCCTTTTTTTATGTCAAGCAAAAGAACTTTCCACCACTTGTCTAAACTAGTTGTTTCTAAAAGTGGACACCAGGCTCAGTTTACAAAAAGATACTATGCAGCTCGACCAAAAAAGATAGAAGCCTCTATGGGTGGTATTTTTGAGCCTTTCCTCAAAGATAACCTGTAATTATCCTTCTTGTATTATTCTTATTATTTCTCATGAATTTTGTAGTAATAAAAAAGTATCCAACGAGGAACCCGAGGTTTTGTCTGCAAAAGAGCTATTATCCAACGTCACTACAAAAGGTTTGGAATCAAAACAAATCAAAAATAAACAGCTGATATTTACTTTATACCAACTAGACTTATTGCCTGACGATGACTTACTCAAGTTATCAATCGAACACAAGCAGACTTCTTTATCAGTAGACACACAAAAACAGCTCGCAACACTTGTTCTTGACATTATCAAACATGACAAGCATGACACAGAAAAAATGATGACATGTAAAATGAAATCACGCATAACAAAATGATACTTATTATTTTTAGTGGTCAATAACAAAACCTCTGAACTTACAGCATTTGGAAATATCTTATTGAGAACTTCAAAATGTAAAAAAAAAAAAAGCATGGCTTATGTGTGTATATTCATATGTGTTTTTCCTTTAGATGGAGCGCCACTTGCTCTCGAACTCTATAGAAATGCAATGGAAAAGGGAGACGATCGAGGCGCATTCAGTTATGCCAATATGGTTTATCGAGGCTACCAAGGAACACCTAAAAATGAAGACGAAGGCATCAAGATCATGTCTCGATTAGCTCAAAAGGGACATCCTTATGCCCAAATGAATCTTGCAGCTATTCTGATGCGTACAAGTCCTGATCGTGTGGACACTGCAATCAAATTATACGAGCTTGCAGGACAAGCTGGT
Source organism: Gilbertella persicaria (assembly GCF_025201335.1). Classification (NCBI taxonomy): domain Eukaryota; kingdom Fungi; phylum Mucoromycota; class Mucoromycetes; order Mucorales; family Choanephoraceae; genus Gilbertella; species Gilbertella persicaria. The sequence continues at coordinate 652,223 of NW_026251964.1, forward strand.
CTGGACAATGCGTTTACTGAATTAGGTCGTATGTACCGTTTAGGTTATGGCGTACATCAAGACCATAAAAAAGCAATTGATTATTTTCAAAAAGGGGCACAAAAGGGCAATGCTCAGTGCCATTTTATGTTAGGCGTCTATTGCTCTTCTGGACTTGCTAATGATCAACGAGAACCAGATCAAAAAGCAGCATTTAAGCACTTTCAAAAGGCAGCTGTCAAGGGTATGGCAGAAGCTCAATACAATGTAGGTCTTCGGTTCTTGAAAGGACATGGTGTAGAAGCCAATAGTTATAATGCAGTGGAATTCTTTCGAATGGCTGCTTCACAGGGATTTCAACTCGCACAAATTAATTTAGCTGGAATGTATTCTGAGGGCAGAGGCGTCAAGCCAGATTTAGGTGAAGCTAAAAAATGGCTGGAAAAAGCAGCCAAAATGGGTGGATCTATTGGCAAAGATGCACAAAAGAGGATAGAACAATTGGATGAAATTCAAGGAAAAAAGAAAAATGACAAATGTACTATTATGTAAAATAAAGTTTTATCAGAGTTTATTTTGATATATTCAATCAGTCAAAGCGACGCATTCAATTTCAACAGCAACGTCCTTGGGAAGACGTGCAACTTGAACAGCAGAACGAGCAGGTTGATGAGAAGAAAAGAACTAAAAAAGAGAAAGGTTAAGTTTGAAAAGACTGATAAAGATTTGCTACTTACGGATCCATAAACTTCGTTCATGGGAACAAAGTCGTTCATATCACGAAGGAAAACAGTAGTCTTGATGACCTTTTCAAGGCTGGAACCGGAAGCCTTAAGGACTTCGGTAAGGTTAAGCAAGACTTGCTTAGTGTGTTCCTTGATACCACCCTCAACAATTTCACCTACATGTATCCATATAAGTAACATGTAAACCCCCTTACTCCTTTTAATCTGGTTGTTACCTGTAGCAGGATCAATAGGAATTTGGCCAGAAGTATAAACAAAGCCGTTAACCTTGATAGCTTGAGCTACGAGAAAAAAAGGTATAAATAAACGCGAATTATCATTGCTTGTTTATGCTTACAGTAAGGACCAAGAGCAGCAGGAGCAGAATCAGTGTCTATGTATACGTAAGCTTTCTTGATACGTATGCACTTATGCTTACTTACGGACGCGAGACAAGGACATTTTTATGTAAACAAAGAAGAAAAAAAAATAGAACAGAAATTAACTTTATGTAAAATGAGTCTATCAAGATGCAATCATATGATTGGCTTTCTTTTACGTTGACAGCAGTCTCGTTCATCTGAAAGAAAAAGAAAAGGTTGTTTTCATTATGCACAAGTTTATATTCAATAAAGAAAATATTATTATTAATCGAAGAGAGAGAGAGAGAGAGATAGGATAAAGATACATGCACATATATAAAGGAAAGTCACCATCTTTAAGAAAGAAAGAAAAGAGAGAGAGAGAGAGAGAGAGAGAGAGAGAGAGGATATAAAAGGTATAAAATAGCTTCATTATGCCCAAATCTTGAGGAAGCTGTCCCAACTACCAGTACATAGAGCCATGCCATCATTTGATACACCAAGACACGAAACTCTGTTTTCATGACCTGTTAAGATACCAACACGCTCGCCCTTGAGAGTATCCCAGACATGGCTACTGAAATCATCATAACCAGCAAACAACAATCTACCTGAGGCAGAGAAGGCAATTGAAGTAATACCGTAAAGGATGTTTTCGTCAGAATAAAAGTTCAATTCACGATCAGCACGCAGATCAAATAATCGACAGCTAGCATCATCAGAACCAGTACCAATAGCATTGCCATTAGGGAAGAACCTATAAAAGAAATTAGTAAATAAAATTAGAAAGTGTCAACTTACTGTACGGAATTGATATCACTTTCATGACCAGTGAATGTTTGCACACAAGACTTGGTTCTAATATCCCAAATCTTTGCAGTAGAATCACAGGCGCCTGACACGAACATATTGGGATCTTGGGGATTCAGGGAGATACTCATGACATCACCCATATGGTCAGTGAATTCATGAGTCTTGACGCCTGCATCAATGTCCCAGAGAAGACAAGTCATGTCACCAGAACTCGTCAAGATACGACGATCATCCAAGAATCGACAGCAACTTAGGTAGCCAACATGAGAAGATAGTTCTCGAGCAGGTCGAGTAGGACCATCACGTGAAGTGAGGTTATAGATTGAACATATATTATCTAAACCACCACAGGCAACATATTTGCCAGAAGGAGCATAGGCAGCTGTCATTACCCAGGCAGAACGCAAGGGAATTGCATGTAATTTGTTGGTAGTATAAGCATTCCAGACAATCAACTTGCCGTCCTGTGAAGCAGAAACAAGGTGTTGGCTGTCGTTGGCCCAATGCATAGCATAAATCTTGGCTAAGTGACCTCGTAAATTGCGGCGCACCTTCATTGTTAATTTGGGCAAAGATTCGACTTCACTTGCCATTTTTCTCACTATACTAAAAATCAATACATTTGCATCTATAGCATTTTAAATTGCTTACAAGTGGTGTCAGCTAAAGCTTCTTTTCTTTGTTTTATTCTTTCTTTCAAAAGGTCTGCATCTCGTCGGGCAGCAGCGATTCTGTCTTGAATGTCATCTTGGTTTTGCATCGGTCAGATTTATATTAGTTACTGGTAGTAAATTCCAATAAAAAGAAAGGAATGTCAAATAAAATGGTACAAGTCAAAGAAAAAAGAGAAGAGAAAAAGAAAAAGAGTTCGACTTTTTCGAAGGAAAAAAAAAGTTTTGAGATACAAGTATTTTGTTGTACTAGGTACGATATCATATTTTACAAAGGCCGCTTTTCTTTCAAGTAGCATTTCTTTGTTGTGTGCTTTTCTCTTTGCCCTCAAATCAGATACAAATGTTTGACTTGATTTTTTATTGCTTCTATATACATAAACAAGTGATAGAGTGAAGCTATAAAATTAAGTTGTTGACTATAAAATGATTTGTATTAATTCTTTAGAAGTTAGAGCCATTGTGCGGAGAAGATAAGCACGTTTTTCAAGTATTTTTTCGATTTCTATCCTATTAATTTTTTGTTCTTTGTTTCCCCCATTCACTTTTTTTCTTTAATCTGGTTCGAAACAATGCAACACGAAGGTAAGGTATTTTGTGTAAAATTAAAGACATGCTTGTCATTAATAAAATCATAAATCAATTGCGCTGGTCTAAACAAAACAGAATCCATTACTAAGCGGCCTGTGTTTTTTGATCTGTAGTTGTCAAACGATTGTCTATTACATAAGTTTATATCGTGACTTCGTTCTTTAGCTTTTTCTTTGTAAGCATCTTTGTCAAATAAGGATTGACAAGAGTGCCTTTTCTTAACTATATCTGCACATCAAGAGAGAGAGAAAAAGACAGCTCATTAACATACAATTAAAATTGGGTTTTTTAAGTTTTGCTGGTCTTAAAAGAAGCTTCTTTTGTGTTACATTTTAGCTTTTCTGTTATTACACGTCTGTTCTTTTTTCCTCTCTTTTTCTTTTTTTTTCAAACCTTATTTGTTAGTTGGAAACAAAAAGGATTACAGGAATACTATCTAGAAATATAATGAGCAAATAGAACAGGCAAAACGAATGTCTCTGCAGGTAAGACAATAATTATTTGAGAAACAACAACGCCTTGCATGTGATCAGTATCAAATACAAGGCACAATTCTACCTTTGCTTGTTCTATCCATGAATGAATAGAATGGCTGAAGACAAGTAACTTTTTGTATGTAACACATGCAGATTAATTGATGCCCTTTTATTTATTTTGGAATAAACAATAAAAAGAACAGTGCGCTCAAGTCGATCTGTGCTTCGAAATCCCTCTCTGACCCACTACCATAAAATAGAGAAATGCAGACTGAATAGCTTGTTGCCCTTATTACCCCCTTTCGGATCTTCTTAAATTCACAAGATTTTCATTTGACAAAGATATGTGCATTTTCATAGTTATGTTCCTGAATACAAAAGAATTCGCACGGTAGTTTAAAATATTCAAAGTACAAATCTCAAAAAAGTGCAATTGTTTAAATTCAAACTCAGAGAGAAAACATGCATGAAACAGTTTTTAATCCAAAAAAAAAAAAAAAATTCACAAGACTTTCGTCTTCAGGTGCATAAGGGGATAAATAGGCTCCTTTTAAGACAAGATGTCGCTAATGTTATGAAACTATACAGAAGACATGGCATCTTGGAATTAAGTGATGTTTTCTATGTACCGCAGCACCTTTTTTCTATATTATGGCATTACACTCAGGACGCATGCTCTGTATAATGCATTTTATAGTATGCCAAGCGTTACTTTTGATTCTTCTTTGTTTTTATGGTTTATTGTTTGTTCAGAGCATCAATACTCATGACCACATCATTCAACAGAATATTGTACCTTATCTTTTTTTTTAAAAGCAAGCACACAAATTGAAAACGGCTCATGTACCAGAAAATAGCCTTTTATCCTGGATTTTTCTGGAGACTCTTGTGATACATCAAACCTATGTTTATTTAATCAAAAGAAACGGCCCATTGGTTGTTTTCATCAGTTCCTTCAAAGCCAGTAACTTCATTTTCACCATTAGACAAAGAAACAGGATGTGAGTGAAGGAATCGACCAGTTTCAACATGACGAAGGACAACAGGCTGGTCAACGCGCCAGAACTATAAAGTATGAGTTCTACAATTTTTAAAAAAGAGTTCTATTTACATCATCGTATCTTTCATCATCTTCATCGTATTGAAGGATCTCCCAAATATCGTTTTCATCTGAATTTTCATCGTCACCAAAACAAGACACTTCTTGTTGTCCGGTAACAGGGCTTTCAATACCATGAGAATGCAAGTTGGAGCGTGTAGGTACATGCTTGAGACGAACCTTGTCTTCGAAACCAACTTCGTAACCAGCTTCTTCTTCGGTTATTACGGGAGGGATAACAATCCAGGTGCTTTCTTCACCTTGGATACCATCAGCAGTAAAAGTCTTTATATCTGTATTAGTGAATCTGAGCATAATTAGGGAGCCTCGGACTTACTAATTGTTGGCCAGAACCACCTTCGTAATTTTCACCTTCTCTGGAGGTGAGATAACGACCAGTGGTGACGTGTTTGAGAGAAATGTGGTTGCTATACATTGCAATTAGAAAAAGTTTTTTTTTTTGATAGACCTGAAGTATTTTGCATACCCGAAGCGAACAATACCATCTTCTTGAGGACGAGACATAATGAAGTTTATTGAAACAAAAAGAAAAAAAAAAGTGAATTCTACTTTGGATTATGGTTTTATACTAGTGTATTGTAGGAGTTCTATTTGACTTCTTTTTTTTTTCAAAAAAAGTTCATTATCATGCACATTATATTCTTAAAAAAGGAAGTTTAAAGCGGTCTTTTTATCCGAGCAAAACCATCCAAACAAAATATAATGTTTCTGTTTTCATTGTATAGGAATATGAGAACGAATTTGTCAAAAATATCTGGAATTATGTGCTTCTTCAAAGTCTGTGAATAGGTCTACATCATTTTTAGTATAGTTTACTTAGAAAAGATAGCAATGACTATTTTTTTTTCTCTTCTGTTTATTTACTAGGGTAATGTTTATATGATGAGGGTAGTATACAAGGCTATTTTACAATAAAAAGATAAATAATAATATCAAAATGGGATATGCATAATTAAAGACAAAGAGCATCATCGGCTTGCGAGACATAAGATTGAATGTGCTTTCTACATTGACTTGACAGCGACTTTGCGTAAGATGAGTCTAAATCTTGTACAATTCGGTCTCTTAATGCGGCAATGTAGACAGAAGCTTGGCTAGCAAGCAATATCTTACTGTCATTTGTTGAAAGAGCATTTTTAGAACATGTTTGTTGGTGTACAATAAGGGCTTTGAGTGCACGTAGATGAACAGCAAGAGTAGACAGAATAAGAACACTGGCTTCTAGATTGTTCTTGCTGGAATATGAGGAGATAGAGGCAATCTGTTGGATGCATTCATTGGATGCACGTCTATCTTTAGAAGCTTTTTCGAGATAATGAGGGACTTGGTCGATGTTGGTATTTGTTTGCAAGGCAGTAGTAGCTTGAAGCAAATAGTAAACCATCGTTTGATGACGACGCAATAGATTAGAAGAGGGATGGTTGTTGACGGCGGGAGTATTGGCTTCAACATATTTAGCAAGAGCATCTAAGTGTTCTTGTTGATTGGCGTGGCTCAAAGATTCAAGTGCTAGTCCGACTCGAACCCACCATTGAAGCATATGTCCAGGGGCAGTGGTAGTAGCAGAAAGAGAAAAAACGTCATCCAATTGGCTCATGGAGAAGACAGGTCTTGTTCCATTCAGATAAGAATGCCAACATTCTTGCAAGTTGTCAAGCTGTTGCCAATAGAAAACCAAGTCCAAAGGAGAAGTAATATAAGGCAGCACAAAAGAGTAAAAAACGTTTCTGCAAGCATTAGTTGGACCAAATCCATTACGGAGCCTGAGCATGTCTAGTACTTGGTCGTGACAGTCGGAGCGAAGCCAATGCGCGGTAATGAGTTGCTGGTTGTTTTCCTTGGACTTGTGCTTCTTTATAGCACTAATGGCACGCTTCCAATAAACAGAAGCAATGCGAGAAGAAAGGACCTTTGGTAAACATAGTTCAAGCTGCATAGCTACAGTGGCGTAGACACGGGCCATAGTGCTTGCTTCACAGTATACACCATATTTATCATCACGTTCCATCTTGCGAAGTTGGAAGAGCATACCAAGACAGGAGTGTAGCATGCTTAAACGAGTGATATCAGGATTAGCTATTTATAGAAATAAGTAATCATGTCATATTTCAAATAAATTAACATACCACCCAAACATTCAACTTCATTTAGTCGAATCCAGGCACCAACATAGGATAATATTTCTTCAGGACATGTCGTGGGGCTAGTGTTCTTTTGAAAACTAACCAATAGAGACCGAGGAACAAGTAAGGAAAGGCTATAAAGAACGATACCACTCATGAGGGATAAGATGTCAAAAGAAGAGGTAGTACTAGTAGATTTGACGATACTTGGCTTGTTGACAATAGAAACAAGGTTAGTATAGAGACGACTCCAAGCATTGGGAACTTCACTCGCATAATGATGATGGTCAACACACTTTTTAGGTCTAGTGACAGGACGAGGGCGCAACCAGCGTACCAAGAACGGAATAAGGCAGATGTAAAGAGCGCCAAAAGTATAAATAGCATAGCGAATAACATTCCTATAGTAATGATTAGAAAAAATCTGTAAATGTGGTTTGTATAGTTACCAAATGCTGAAATAGAATGAGGTATTGGTATATAATGGTTGCAATAAGGCATCGCTACTTTGATTGTCATAAGCACTATAGTGATGCACGGGCTCGCTTGATTTAGAAGAGCCAGGGGAAGCACTGAAAAACACTAGACACATAAAGGCAGCCATAAACATTTTGTTATTTGAATCATCTGTAGAAGCTTTTTTGTTAGGGCTCTTGCTGTTTTTAGAAGATTGTCTGCGGCGATAAGGTCTTCTTTCAGGCTTGGGCAGCAATTGAGCTAAAGCGGCTCTTTGTGCAGCACGTTCTCGTAAAATGCGCTGTCTTTCAGTACGTTCACGCTCTTGAGCCTCACGACGTTCTCGAGCTAGACGTTCTTGCTCCGACTTTGCAAATTCTCTTTTTTGACAAAGGAATCGAGAGAGGACATCATTACCACCAGGCATTTGAGCAATGATTTGCTGCAGAATCAAATTTTCTTGTTCAGTGCTTTCATTGGTGTTCTTAAGAAACTTGATATATTCGGTGGCCTTTCGTAAAATAGTAGCCTTGTTGAGTTTTTTAGCGACTTCGACGCCTTCAACAATTTCATCACTGCCTTCTTCACCACCAGATTCGCTAGAATCATCATCTTCACCTTTTTCACGAATACGGGCTTTATAGAGTGCAGGGACAACATTCTTGAGTTCTCGGATACGATCATTAATATTGTTTCTGTAGCGTCTTTCAATTGCATTATGAGCAACTTTCTTGAGTTGTTTTCCAGGTTCCATAGACGTTCGTATTTGATCCAAGTTATTGCTTGTGTTTTGATGTAACTGTTGGTGTCTAGAAGAAGACTTTCGCCAATGTCTTGTTTCATGATTATCATTACTTAAATCTAATGGATGGATATTGGTATCTTGTTCTTCTATTTAAAATTAGAAAAATGTCAGATTAAATTGTGTGTACCTTTGATATTTGTTGACCATTGGTCTATAGCAGAAAATGCTCGAGAGAGAGGGTTTTCGTCTAAAGGAGGTGAAGGCAAGTTGGCTGAAGCCATGGTATTGATATTCCCACTTTCTGTAGTTGGTGTAGTAGGAATATTGATACCAGGAACATTTTGTAAATGTTGTAAAGTGGGATAGAAGGATCGCTTAGCTAAAAAACCAGCCAATGCTTTACTTGCTTCATCTTTGATATTTTGATTGTAAGTGTATAATGGTGGACTATTTATCTGCGGCGATAAAGTATGTGAAGTATATCCATCAGATGAAGACTGTGGTGAACTTATAGGTGATACTTGTGTGGGAGAATGACCCATACTTTGTTGTTGTGTGTCCATATCCCAATCGAAAAGATTAAAATTTTGTTGTTGTTGTTGTTGTTGTTGTTGTTGCGAAAATTGCTGATACGAAAGTCTATTATTATTTGTATTATTGTTGTTGTTTAGAAGTATGCTTATAGAAGAAGCATTACTGGTTTGCTGATCACCGTGGTATAAAATACTACGTTGATTCTGTTGATTGGATGAAGCGACATCAAAATAAGTGTCAAAATCTAAATCTGTCAATTCTTGAAGCATGAGAATAAAGAATAAAAAGAAAAGGAAAAGGAAAAGAAGGGGAACAAAGAAATAAGAAAACAAAAACAATAATGCTTATATGTACAAACGCATACTTCTTGTCTCGGGAAACTGGGGTAATACATGCAACAGGCCACTTTTTTGATATTATATAGCAAACAAAAATTGATTGGTGGAGAAATACTCACCTCATCTTTTTTTTTCAAAAACGAATAGCCTGTGAAGGAAGCCTATTAATTCCAAATTTAAACCTCACGCCATTAAATACTCAATAGTCTGATAGTATCAGCGAAAATAAAGGCAAAACAATTCAGCGACATATCATATAAATCACTGCTTTCTTTTCTGTTTTTCTTTTTTTATTTTTGTACTGTCTAATGATCCAGTTATTGGATTTATGTGTGTTTATATTGAAGAGGAGGCCTTGTACATTTTAAAAAACACATCTGATGTTTATGTTGCACGAGCAAAGTGCTGAACCACTCTGCTTCTCTCTCCTCTTTTCTTATTGTTTGTTATTATAAATATTCATCTTTTTGTTCTTAAGACTCAAACGATAAACTTAAAACTGAGCCATCAATACCTTCCTTATATGGACTTGTTAATGGGGTTGAAACTCAACGAAGCAATAAGTCTTCCACTCCCACCTTTGATTGTTTGTATGACCAAACGTAGGGAAAAAAAAAGAACATCGTGCAAACAAACTTCTTCATGTAGACTAGCATGTGAATGGTCAAAAAACTATCTTCCTCGAGGATTGAACACAATAAGGGATCTTGATTTAATTATTGAGTTTCAAAACCTGTATTTTCTTGTCGGACCCTTTTTTAAAACCTTTTTCTTGTTTCCCGACTTTGACCGGGAAACATAGGATTACCTAAAAGCCCTCATTAGAAACACGATATATGGTATGATTTTTTTGTCTATTTTTACGCATAAATTGATTTCTATATTGACAGTTAATGTCCACATATCATTGGCCAATGAAAAAAAAAGAAACAACTATAGGAGTAGATTTCTTCTTTCTCCTTTCGAAGACATTGAAATTTTGTTTCCTCCTCTCTTTTATTAAAATAATGCATTATACAACGTCTTGTTCAGTATTGTGTAGCGCTCTTTCTTTAGGATATTCTGTGTTATTGTATTTCAATTCTTCATCTTCATAATCGCTTGAAACTAAATTGACTTGAGGATCATATAATTCAATCTTGCGAGGTAGTTTTGAATCAGCATGGTCAATCAGTGTATCTGAAGGCGAAATGAACGCATGAGATTGATAGACATCACTTTCTATCAAACTAGGGCTCATAGCTAATTGAGGAGAGTATTGCTTTTTTAATAGCTCCCAGGTTGGTTCAGCAACCAATGTATCTGCAGTAAATCTTTTTTCTCTTGTGGAACTATAGGCTGGTGGAGGTTGTGAAAAATGAGTTTCTGTATTATTCAATGTACTAAAACTTGTCCAACTCTTGTAATTGTCTTTTGTTGATTTTTGTGTGGAACCATTAAGACGAGAACGACGACGGCGTTGATAATAGAAAATGATAAAGGCAAGTGCTGCAATCATCAAAGCAACCAGTATGCCCAATAAAGGAGGAAACCAGGTTGCTTTTGCATGATGTGTGTTTGTCGAATATAAGCTTGTATCGTTTGTTGCTACTACTACTGTCGTTGGTGTCAGCGTTGGTGTTGTTACCACTGTGGTAGAAATAGAAAAGGAGGAAACTAAAGTTACAGGGTTACTTTTTTGACTAGATAAACGCTGTGTAGATGCTGCCAGAGTTGAAGTATGAATAGTCATTGGCATGCTCTTTGTGGTAACTATCTTTCTGTCTATCGAAAGAGACATACGATCAGAAGGAGGGGGTATATAGTCAGAATTAAGTACACTCCCACCATAGTATGAATGATGGTGTACGTTTGACATTTAAGAAAAGAGAAATATATATCTAAATAAGAAAGGGAAAGAAAGAAGAAGGTTAAAGGAAAACCTTATGCACTATATTAGTCTTTATGCACTTTATGCACTCTTTAAATCATATATGCATCTAACCAAACAAAATGAGAAAAACTTTATATATATCTTGCACCCCTTCTCTTCTCCCGTTTTATTTATAAGTAGTCAGAGAAAAATAACTGATAGACAAGAAAAATATCTATCATTTATAGCTCTGGACTATGTTTAGAGAAAAAAAAATATGCAGTTCAAAGTTTAAAGGTAAAGAATTCAAAATTCCTGTGAATAGAACTAAAAACAAAATGTGCAGTAAAAGATAAAAACTTTTACGAAGAAGATAGGAGAAAGTGTCTTGTTTTTTTAATATAGATTTGCTTTGACATCTGTGTTTAAACGAATGCCTGTCCATACTTGCTTTAGTACACGCTACACAGGATACTTTTCATCTGCTACAATCATGCAGTGATGTAGTTGATACTAATGATAATATCAACACTCAAATACTAGTCGAATACAAGTTGAATAGAAACAAAGTAGTCTGTTTGAAGTGATAAACAGCTTCTTGAGAAATATCGATAGAGACTTCTCTAGGTCTGATTTGTCTATACTAAGCTTTCATTTATACTTTACAGTGTTTGTATCACCTTGATGCAGCTCGGCATTTCTACCAGTTTCTCTAAAATGACATTTTCTTCTTTTTAGAAATAATTTTTGTTAGCCATATATATTAGAAACATACTTGATATGATAACAAATATGAACTACAGAAAAGAAAAAGATATTTAATGGCAAAGAAGTCTTCAATAATCTAGTACACCTGTATACGTTCATGTGTGGCATAGTGTTTCTCGATCCACTTTGCCTGTTTTAACAAACGTATGACAAGCAAAAATTGTCACCGCTCCATATCCTTAAAGTCATACTCCCAATTACCGAGCCATCTTATTCTCTGAAAATGACAGCAAACAATAACATGTTGCCCACGGAAATAATGACTTTCTGTTATTTGTATTTCTTTCTTTTGTTTTATTTTTTTTCTTCATTGACTTATACTCTCTAAACCATTTCGATGCAGTTGATGCCTGCGCTCCTGACCTACCACAAACACAAGTTTAACAACTCTTATTTTGCTTTTTTTAGGTGTTTGAAAGGCACTTATAAGAAGAAAATGTTTACTCATCTTCACTCCTTTAGGTTTGCCCTTTATATATATATATTTTAAACTATCATTGTATCATTTTTAAAGGAATTTCATTGTATTGCACGTTAAGGTATTTAAAGGTCAGCAAACACATGAACTGGATTACAAGATACTATCCCTCCTTTTTCTTCCTTTCTTCTTTTTGTTTTACAAAACAGACTTCAAACTAAATAAGAAGAAGGAGAGAGAAAGATGACAGTTGAAAATGAACCAAGCAGTTTTCTTGATCTAGCCGGATTCCAAAAAGACGATGAGCAAAACAACATGCCGTGTGCCACAGAGTTACGATCTCAAGTTGCGATAACGCATCTCAGCATTCCACAAGATGTCCTGCGCCAACTGCAGGAACTCTTTACCATTTCCCCATTACCTAATTCTGCCAGTGTGTCACCATCTCTTTTGCTCCAAAAGCCCAAGCATTTAACAGCAGATGAGCGCCATCAACGTAGGCTGTGGCGGAACCGATTAGCAGCAAAAGAATGTCGCAAAAAGAAGAAAGAGTACATTGTTCAATTGGAGAACACAGTGACAAGGTTACAGAGTGAGAACACATCGTTACGCAAACAAGCAGAGGACCTGAGACAAAAAGTGGCTGTAATGAATCCTTCAGATGATAATGTTAGATTGATAAAAGAAGTGGAACTGTTAAATACAGGACTCGGTCTAATGTGAGTTTCTTGTTATATATGCATCTTGTTTTGCTTTTCTTTGGTTCCAAATAAAAATAAATAAAGTGTCACTTGGCTTGAAAAGAAGGCTTGTATGAAAACAAAAGTAAAAATATATTTAAAGAAACGCTTCATTGTACTACTCCAGTATAGGAAAATCTATTTATATTTAGTAGCCGAATTTTGATATAAAAATACACATCAATATAAAAGGGAATGACCGAAAAATAAAAAAACTTTTCCTCTTCCCTCTTTCTCTTTCTTACTTTCTTATCATGATGCGCTCGACAAAATTCGTTTGGGCAACATGCCTCGCAACACTCGCATTGACCTTATTACTCGTCACATACACATCAACACAGTCCATGAGTGTTCAACTCAAATTTAACATTACTCCTGTCAGTCAGCAACAAAAGACATTATCAAAACAAAAGCAAGAGAAGTACATTACGTTCTTACCTCATTCCGGGTTACACAATCAGCGTATTGGTCTCTTAAATGCACTTATTTTGGCAAAAGCACTTGACCGTACTTTGATCTTACCTGAGATCAATATCGGTACTGCTATTTGGTGGAGACCAAGCACTATTGCCGAGTTCCGTTTAAGTGAATGTCCTTCTTTGGGCGTACATGGTCATGCTCATTGCAAGGACTTTAAGAAATATGTACCTGTCTCGGTCGAATCTATTTTTGATTTATCTGCTGCTCATGCCCAAGGTATTCGCACCATTCAACGTTCAAGCATGTCTCAGTCTTATTTTAAAGACGTGTTGGAGATTGAACAAGAAGACATTTATCGTCTGCAAGACATCTCACGTTATTCATACCGAATTTATGATTCCGAGGATAATCAAGACGATATTCGAACTTTTGCTTATCGTGTCGAGTTAAATGATCTCCGTGCAAGAGAAGAAGATGTTATCATGTTTGGTTCATTACATTATACTTTGCGCTTGGCTCTTGAGAATCCTTCCTTGGTTTGGTTAGCTAATCATTTGCGTCAAGAAGTCAGCATCTCTCATCCTATTGTGACTCGACAAGCTCTCAGTGTGATTCCTTTACTTGGTGGTCCCGAATCCTTTGTGGGTGTGCATTTGCGACAAGGTGATGGTTATTTTAAGGCCTTGATGGACGAGACTGTAAATACCTTGAGAGCTACTTTGGAACAACCTGAATTGACTCAAGAACAAATCATTGCTCAACAGACATTATCTGAACAAGCATCCTTGGTCTCTACTCCTCTCACAGTCGAAGACGAGGCCCGAATTACCAAACTAAAGCAAATCGACCAAGCCAACCCTAACGACAAGATGGGGCTCTTGAACCAATGTGTTGCATGGCACAGTCAAAAAAATCACCCCCGTCTACGTCTTATCTTTATGGCCACCGATACACCTCAGCCTCGTACAACGCTAAAGGCTCTTTATGACGAGTTTCCGTGCATATTTACGCTCTCCGATTTTCCTCAAGTCATCGAAAGTACGTTGAACATGACTCCCATGCTGACTGGTAATCAGATGGTGGATGAAGAAATGAAGCAATTGGACACAAGAATTGCTTCTCTCTTGTTTCCCATGATTGATGCTGAAATTGCTTCTCATGGCTCGATCTTCATTGGTACAAGAAAGAGTACTTTCTCTCAGTACATCAATTTCAGATACAACCGTTTCCAATCCATGTATCATACTACAGTTTAATTATATATTCTTGTATTTTGCTTTCATATAGACCTATTTTGTTATATACACATTTATTTATTTTTTTTGTACACACACTCATTTACATATATACATATATACACACACTTTGCGTTAATAAATGAAACTTTCTCTTTACTATATAAAGTGATGTCATACAGCAACAGAAGAAGTTGATTAGAAAAAGAAATAAAACTATTTTTATAAACATCTTTTTTTGGAATAATAAGGGCTTTGTTTTGGCTTAGATCCATTATAGTTTCCGGGCAATGACAAAAAAAGAACAAAAAAAAACTTTGCCATGTGTAACACTTTTTTTCGTGATTCTCGAATCTACCAAGTGGAAGAGGGGCAAAAGTGCTTTATTGTGATTGCTGCGCTTGAATACAGGCTTTGATAAATCAAGTTTTGTATGCATGTTAATTCTGCATGTGGCTGTCTGTTTCTTTTTGTGGCTGCTGTAGCTAATAAAAAAAGATCATTCGGGTTTCAACTCTAACCATGCGATGGCTAAGAAAGTAAGTTTTGTGCTCTGTATATATGTACTCTTGTTAATCTATGAAACAACACTATATTATTTCGCGTTATAACAAGCTGTCAAAAGTGAATTAGCTTCACCTTCTTTGTGTTACATACCCACTATGCAAAAAACAATTCAAAAAAATATGCATTCCTTACCTCTCATCTTGTTCTTCCATACGGTCAGGCCCATTATAGCCTTTTCTTTCATGTCTTGCTCTTGTTTTGAATGGACAACGAGTAGCTTTAAAGGTTGAAATCATGTTAAACTCTTTAATATTATGCATGGGATTTAAAGTGGTGGAACCGTGACGTTGAATGTATTAAACAAAACGAGAAAAAATGGCGTGTGTAATTTATTCTGTCTCTCTCTCTCTTTTTTTTTCCATGAGAAAAGAAATGCAAGTACAACTTCAGCATGATTTACAGGTAAAAAAAAAAAAAAAAAAAAAAAAAAAAAAAAAAAAAAAAAAAAAAAAAAACTCTTTTTTTACTTTGTATTGATTTCAAAAATAGCACCCCTTAGCTGTGGATGATCGTTATACGGATAAATTATCCAAGACCGATGGTTCGGATGATAAAAAGACAAGCAAGCGAAGAAACAGTAGAAGACGTGGAAGTCGAAGACGTTCTTCTGTAGATACAAAAGCAGAAAATGACACCTTTTTTGGCGATATGAATCGTAGCAACAATCAACGTCGCCATTCCCATAAACAACAAGAAGAAGAGGAAGAATCGCCTGCATTTCAGTCGATTGTAGATATCATCAGTGAGATGAAAAGGCTGCCATCCATCTCTATTTATAAGGATGAAGAGAACGATTGGAAAAGAGTTCGTAGACATTCAGAACCACCTCAAAAGAATCAAGAAACTAAAAAACCGGCACCTTTGACACCTATCCATGAAAAAAATACGAATTCTTTCTTAATGCTTGAAAAAGAACAAGACGCGGATGAAAGTGCTTTAGTACCCACACAAGAATCACCTAAAAGAACACGAAGTCAATCAGGTAAAGTGCACTAAAAAAAAACTAGGTTTTCTTATGTTATTTGTAGTACCAAGTACTACCATGCCATTTCACCCTGAAAATACAAGTAACCGGCGTTTGTTGTATACCCCACATTTGAAAATCTCAGAAGCTGCTGCCGCTGTTCGTTCACATACGTTATATTCAGGAATCTTATGCGTGAGTGGACAAGATAGTTCAGAAGCCAATGTGGAATGTGAAGAACTGGATGCTTCTATCTATATTTTTGGATCAAGAAATAGAAACCGCGCATTGGATGGTGATCAAGTCGTAGTAGAATTGGTGGATGTGGATGATATGTTAGATGAAAGACAAGCAAAGCGACAAGCACGTCAAACACGTCGTTTATCAGCCATTTCATTACAGGGTCCTTCTTCACTTGCTTCAAATCATGGCTTGTCTTCTATTCCTGAAAATAATGTAGCATCGTTGGATCAATTAAAGGATATCAGCGATCGACCCAAGTATTGTGGAAAAGTAGTATGTATACTTGAAAGGCCAAGAAACATGCTTTTTTCAGGGTAAGTACACAAAGAAAGACATGGTGCATCACTAATACTCCTTTTTTTTTGGTTCTAGTACTCTTTCGTTAAACAGACCTCATGCTCCCTTGTTAGATAATGGCAGTCGTGATAAAAGAGATCCTCATGGTCCTAAAATTATTTGGTTTATACCTGCCGATAAACGACTTCCTTTAGTTGCAGTCCCTATTAAACATGCTCCACCTGATTTCATAAAGTACCATGAAGAATATAAGAACAGAATCTTCATTGTAAGTTGAGTAGACGCTATAACCAAAACAAGCTGACATATGGGGTCATAGGGAAGTATACAACGTTGGCCTGCTACATCACTTCATCCTTTTGGTGTCGTTGAAAAAGAAATTGGCTGGATTGGTGAATTAGGCGTTCATTCTCGAGCACTCATGGCTGATCATCATATCAAAGACATGGACTTTACTGATTCAGTCAAGAAAGCAACAGGATCTGTACCAACAGGATTTACAGATCAAGAAAGAAAAATAAGACGTGATTTGACAAAGGAAGGTATCCATCTATTTACTATGGGTGAACAAAGCAAAGGTAAAAAAAAAAAAAAAAAAAAAAAAAAAAAAAAAAGCTAAATAAAGGAATATGTCATTAATGATTTAGACATTGATCATGCGTTTTCTATTGTTGAAGTCGAAAAAGGTCTCTACGAAATAGGCATTCATGTGACTGATGTCTCTAAGTATGTGCGTCTCAATACGCCTTTGGACCGGGAGGCTCGTGAAAGATCGTGCGCTATTGAGCTTGTAGACAAACATATTTCTATTTTACCTCCTTCTTTTCTTGAGTCCCATTGTAGCTTCAGTGTTGGTAAGGAACGCTTGGCTTATTCTGTCATGTGTCGATTTACTGAGAATGGGATTTTGTTACATACTTGGATTGGAAAGACCATTGTCAGTGTGAAGCAACATGTTCAGCCAAAAAACCTAACGAAGGACGCAGAAACCTTACTGAAAATCAGCAAAAAGCTACAGATCAACCGCCTCAGAAAACTAGGAGGCACAAGTTTAGCCAAGTCATGTGTTTCCTTTGAATTAGCAGAAAGTGGATATCCAGAAAAAATAGAAAGACAAGATCAACATGACGAGGATGTGCTTATTCAAGAACTCTTGATTGTGGCCAATACAGAAGTAGGGCAGAAAATATCAAGTCGTTTTCCAGATCAAGCCATGTTGTACAGACAAGATTCACCCAAGTTATCAAAATTAGTAAGTGATCTTTATTGCTTTGGCTATACAGCGTATTTATGAGAGAGCATGGGTAGTCTACCGTACAAGACTATTTTGGCAATGACCCTTCTACTGGTACTGTGCAAGGCTTGATTGAATTGATTCGAGAAAGAGAAACAGTAACAGGAAAACAAGAAACTTTGATGCATGTTGTTCAAAAGGCCATTCCAATTTCCAAATACTATAGCGCTGGATCTCTTGATATCTCAAAATATAGCCATTTTGAGTATAGCGCATCTATTTATGCTGTATTTACAGAACCTGTTCATAATTACGCATCGATTCATGCTCAAAGGCAGCTTTCTGCGGCACTTCGAGGGGAACGACAAGACAGTGAAGACTCTGATGCCATAGACAAGATTGCTCGTCACTGCAACTCGTCTTGTTTGAGTAAATTGGCAGCTGAACAAGACAGCAAAAAACTGTTTGTAGCAGCCTATGTCTATCGTCAATGCCTCTGTACAGAAGCAAAGAAGATTTCAGTCGAAGCCTATGCGATTGAGTTTAACAAAGACATGGTTGTTCTTTACATTCCTGAGTTTGACTTGGAATTACCGACGGTTATAAACGAAACATCTTTGCCTCATGGACATCACTCTTTTAATGCTGATCTGAATGAAATAACTCTTTATTGGGATGGTTCAGAAAAGACTCAGACATTGAGATTTTTGTCCAGTGTGCTTGTTTATGTTTATGTAGATATGAAGGCCATTAGGCCATCTTTTAAAATTGAATTCATGCAACAAGTTTAATTTATCAATAATAATATATATATATAATTTGCATTCTATGTCTGCACGGACCTTCTATCTATGAGAATGATTACTGTTTAAATTAGGTTACATCTCTTTTTTTTTTTGTAGAACCAATGATCGTTCTTTTTCTTGATCTATTTACAGACTTGTCAAAGTATGCAGGCTATTATTCAATGATTACATAGTGCTTTACTGCTATAAATTACGTGGTATTGACATACTCGGTCGATAGAATCTGTCGCTGTCGGGCCGATAAATGGGATTCTCGCTTTCCCGTACTAAGATCCGAGAATAGAGAAGCCTATAAGGAGACAGATCTTTAAATAAATAAATAAAACAACAAAAAGTAAAATAAAACAAGACAAGCAGTAGTATAGAAAAAAAAGCGAGCATCAAAGCGTATTTGAATACAAACTAGTCATTCATCTTTTCATTTTTGTAGATATCCTCTTTTTTTTATCTTTCTTTCTCTCTAATCTAAAAGACATGGCTCCTTCTTCGACGTTATCATTACCAAATAATAAAATGTATTCTGTCTATGTGCCTGACATAATCTTTGCCTTAATTGGGTTCTATGGGTTTGTTTATGTTCTAAAGTTTGTTTTAAAGATCTGTCGTCGATTTCGAAAACAAAAGCATCAAGCAGAAAAGCAACGACTCAAGAAAGAATGGACTACTTGTATGACTAAAGTGGAATCTTCTCTTCAACATCCCTCTCTTTCTTCAATTACACTTCATCCGTATGACTCAACAGTGACATTAGCTAGTTTCTCACATCAACAACGGAAAAGACGATTGCACCAAATGACACACTATTTTCATCTAGATCAAGCAAAAAAACTAGGGTTTCTATGGCAATGGAGTGTATCTATGGGTTACTGTGAATATGGTCATGCAGCCCGCTTGAATCGTTTGGTTCTTAAATTACAGGATGAATTGCGTCAAGCTGGTGCTTGACATCTACTTTTTTTAGCTACACTCAAAATTAGACGGATTTATCGTTATGACGAAAAAATAAAGAAATGACATAATACATATACTTTTTTTTTTAACTCTCCTTCAATTCCTTCTACTACAGAACGAATGGCTAAAGCCAACAATATCAAGAAATTTGAAAAGGGAGTTTCACAGGTATATATTAACTTTTTTTTTGGATGTGTAACAAAGTTTAAAAGCGTGCAACTTGGCTATTACAAAAATGACAACGAGTAACATCATTTGTGTTACAGAGATGATATCACACCTATAAATTAGAAAAACCGTCGAAATAAACTATTGAAGCGTGAGTCTCGGACTCGCCATCCTTCCACCTGATCAGTCAATGTTGTTTTTTCCTCTTCTGTCTTTTGATCCACCGCCTGCAATGGCTGCCCATCATGATGTTAGTATTTGTTTCTATGGATATGTATCTTACCTCTGTATCTTGTTCAGTGTATTCTTCTGGTCTCATTCTAAGCCATTGCATCCTTGGGCCAGCATGAGATCGTTCATTGACTCGAAAACCAAAAATACGTGGTTGATAAATGTGTGGTTTTGGTTTTGGAATCAATTCAGCATATGTTTGAAGCATAAGATGTGCGTAAGTAGTACCAAAATGAGAGCCTATTTAAGCATTAGGATAGGTCTATTAGTAATGATAATACCATCAATATTCTGGAATATTGGGTTTGGAGGACAATAGAGATCCATACAAGAAGGGCAATAAAGACGCACACTTTCACGCGCAATTTCATCATATCGTCCACAAGGAAGCACTGGACACTTGTAACAATAGTAACGAGGACACACACCAAACTGCTCACTCGAATATCTCTCAGCCATCAGCCGGAGACCATTCCGTGTAACAAGATATCGAGCGTGAATCAGGCCATATAACATAGCAGCGTAGGGTTCCACCACATTGGGATCAACCCACCCACTGTGTCGAGGTTGGCGTGGTTTTTCTAACCAAAATCCATCATCATCTTCTTCTTCTTCTTCAGATACATCTTGATGTTCATGATCTGATGTTTCTTCAGGCTCAATATCTAATATCATTTCAAGTGCTTCATTATAAAACGGAACAAGTGCTGACAATCCAGTCAAGTTAAATTCGTCTTCAATAAATTCTTCAGGCACTTCTAAATAATATTCATGTCCAGAAAGTGAGCAGAACCAACTAATCCAACTCTGTAAGGAACCATCTGTGTTGGATTCAGAATCTTCATTGTCTAAGATGATGAGTCTCATGTTTCAACATGCCTGTATCGTTACCATCATAATCTATATTTTCATTCTCTACTGTGTTTGTACTGAATATTCTATCCATCACCCTTCTTCTTCTTTTTTGTGTGTATATTTGTGCGTTTCAATAAAAGAAGGGGTAAAAGAAAAAGAAAAATACTTTTTTCGTATACTCACAGTCGAAAAATAAGCACTTGTTTGACGTCATTCGTACATTTTTTTCTTCCTGTTCTTTTTCTTTATAAACATGACTGATAAAGGCGTGGATGTTGCTTGTCAAACTGAAATATGGGAGGATACACGTATGGAAAAGTATCGAAAAATGAAACGCAAGCTGATCGAATTATTAAACGTAAGGAATAAAACGCGTTCTCTTATCTCACCTATACTTGTTTAGAAACAAAAAGAAGCTCAGACAACACTTGATAAAGCCAATCGTAAAACACAGAAACGAACTCGGTAAACCAAACAGACAAACCAGTCATGTATGCTTATCTTATTAGTCAAAAGAAACCAGTCAATGAAGATGCTATGGATATCAGTCAGGATGAAGAAGTAAAAAATCAACAAGATGAACAACAACAAGAAGAGGAAGAGGATGAAGAAGAAGAGGATGAACTGGATGAAGATGATGACCATGGTAATTAGTGACTATGGCAACCCTTCAATCATTGATCCATATTAGATACGCCAGCACCTAAAAAGACACGTATCTCAAGAAGAAAACGCGTGACAATCCCAAGAGACGAAAATGGTAATATACAGTTACCGTTTCAGATAGCTTCTTTGAATGT
Organism: Gilbertella persicaria; assembly: GCF_025201335.1. Taxonomy (NCBI): domain Eukaryota; kingdom Fungi; phylum Mucoromycota; class Mucoromycetes; order Mucorales; family Choanephoraceae; genus Gilbertella; species Gilbertella persicaria. The sequence goes on from NW_026251964.1 coordinate 673,705, forward strand.
GATCAGTCTCGGTAAAATCGATTGGGAAAGGCCTGGTTTTCATAATGAGCGATATATTTTCCCCATAGGGTATACAGTAGAAAGGTGAGGTAATCTCATGGTTTGATTCAACTAAACCCAAACCAGAACATATATGAGTATGGTAGACCCTCATAACCAGACAACCTATACATGTAAAGTAGAAGATGGCCAAGATGGACCACTCGTAAGTCTTGATCTGTTCTTCAATAAAGCACTCATCCACTCTTAGTTTACGCTACAAGCATCAGACGCACCTTCGATTGAACTATCTGCTCGAACAGCAACAGGGGTCTGGGCATTAGTGCTCAAGAAAGCAAACGAAGTACGTCAAAAGGAAACGTCCAATGCAATTTCAGGGCCAGAATACTACGGTTTTGCTCATCCCCTAGTAATTAAAATGATTGAAGAACTAGATGGCGTTGATAATTGCAGTCGCTACACACGACGAACAAAAGATAATATTTAACCTTATCAAGTAATAAAGCGTAAATCTTTATTACACAAAACTTACCTATAAAAAGCTGCCTATGATGTCAGTATCATCAATGCACACAAAAATCAAAAAAAAAGGGTATAAATACACTCGGTATTAGTTTTATAACTCTCTCTTTCTTTTTCTCTTATATATACATATAAAATGGACCATCCTAGAAGCTGTATGTCTATTCATGCTATTGTTGACCATGAAGCCCCATTATCACCACCTGATTCCTTTAAGAGTCGATCACCTACTCTCTCACCTCAAATGGAATATATGCCATGTCCTGAAGAAAGAAGACGTAATAGTCTGCAATTACCAATGTCAATAGAAGAACGACGGTACAGAAACAAACTTGCTTCTGCTAAATATCGAGCAAAAAAGGTACAACAGACAAACAGAGAATAATAATGTCTTTCATGTTGCTAACATTCCTACTAGCAAGCAAGTATGAAATCAATGACAGCTAAAGTATCACAATTAATGGCATCGAATTCAAGTCTTCAACGAGAATTATCAAAAGTAAAGCAAGAAAATGAAGTATTGCGTGCCATGTTATTGAATCAACAACAACAGCAATTGCCTTCTTATTCTGTGCCATCCCCACCTCATGTTCCACCTGCATCTTTTTACTAAGCATTTTCTCTCTCTTTTTTTTAATTTGTAAATTTTTTTCTTTTTTTGTATACCTTTCTTTGTTTTGTTTTTTTTCTTTCTTTCTTTTCTTTCGTATATCCTTTGTTGTACAAATTTGTGTGAATAAATAAATATATAGTTTCAAAAAAAAAAAAGAGCGACCAAAAAGTTGGTAAGAGGAGTTGGTTTACACAAAAAAAAAAGCTTAATTTTAGTATAAAATTGCGGTGTCAAATGGGAATGATGTACATAAACGTTACACAGTACTTCTAAGTTTGATTTCAAGGGTTAACACACAAATAAGGAAAATCTAGACTTCAATTCGGATCTCTGTTTGTGAGATCATTTAAGTGAAAAAAAGAAGATTTGGCCTAGCGTCCATATCGAATCATCATTGAATAATAATCTCGAAATGACGCCATGACTAAATAAGCCAGGTTTGTGATACAGTTATTGGGTAATTCATAACTTTGAGTCATTATGAAACTATGTGTTCTCGTTGATCCTTGTATTTAATATTGTTTTGTTATGTTTGAAGTAATACATGTAAATGACATCGGTATGACTAACGATACACATAAAAAAAAAAGAAATGAAGTATATTTTCAATGATTATCCAGAAGAATCTAGAAATCAAGAAAAGAAGAATGCAATTTTTGTTTCAAAAGAGTATTGTCTTGGATCTACTTTAGGTATCTGTTTACTATCTTGACTTTTCTCATCTCAAAATGGACTCACACAAGGTGGGTTTGTGTAACACAACACAACACCCTTTTTTTTTTGTTTCTTTTTCGTTCTTCTACAAAAGAAAAAAAAAGACCTGTGCATTTTTTGTCATACGTTTATAATAATAATAAAAAATACGCCCATTTGAGGAGAAGAAAGATAGTCTGTACAACTTTATTACAAAGTGGTAGAGATAGGAATAAGTGAAATGGGAATAGGATCCACCAAGATAGAAGGCTCAACAATGCATGCCATTAATGTACATGCAGCACCCCAAGCAAGACCATTCGCTGGGCAAATGCAACGATTACAACCATCCGTAGCCATGAATGTTTCACCTGGTGTACATCTATCTTCGGAAGGTATACACAGTCTTTCAGTACATGCTGCGTCGCTGATTAAACCACTAGCAGGACAGTAACACTGATTACAGCCATCAGCAGCAGTGAAGCTTGTATTGGGGGTACATTGTCCAGCACAGGCCATTTTTGTACATGCAGCAACACTCTTGACGCCATTTGTAGGGCAACGACAATAATTACAGCCGTCATTAGCAATAAAAATACTACCTGGTGTACATCGGTCTTTGTAAGCCAAGACTTGAGAGAGCACACAACTTAAGACAATAAGGAAACTACGTTTCATTTCTTTGATAACAGATAGAGAGAGAAAGGAATGTAGACCTTGTTCTTTATTGTTAAATAGATATATATATTTCAACTGTGTTTGTTTATTAGAGGCATGAAAAAGTTACACCTTGAGACCAAATATAAGAACCTAAAATGACAAACATTGTACACTGAGCAATGACGACAGAAATGGTGCCATACAGATAACTAAATTTCCTTGGTAACGTACACAACTCAACCTAAAAAAATAAGCATGTAACAGAACAACATACGATATATATACCACAAATGTAGAAATCGTGGTTAGACAACCACAATAACCATCACTCAATGCCCCAACCACACTACATGAAATCATACTCATGGATGGACCTGACTGTACTAGTGATAAAGCAGCAAGTATCATCGTACCAAATACGTTTGCTACCCATGTGCCTAGAGGAAAATGCGGCAGTTTGTTATTATAAAACGAGAGATACCATCGGGTCAAAGCACCTAGAGGAGCAAATACGCATGCAAGTGCTACTTCTTTTTGATGTTGTGTAAAAATAGCTGCTAAAATAACACCCACCCAACATAATATGCCGAACAGTAGGGTCAAATAATCTCTTTTCTTTAGGTAAGCAAATGAAAAACCCCGGGGTACTGGTTCAACCGCTGTTGTATGATATCGACTGGACACGAATTCACCCACATGCTGTCCAAAGATAAGGCCATTAATAGCCATGGCCAAGGTCACTAGGAATACAGACAATCCTGCCAACACATTTTTCCCGCGTGTATGTGGATAAGCATGATAGTTGGAAAATGCTTGAAAAATACCGAGTTGCCAGGAAGAGAATGTAGTGATGGAACCACAAAGACCTGAAGTGATGGCAGCATGAGATGGTTGATACCTTTTCTTTTACAAAGAGAGGAAATGAGTCAGTTTGTCATCGCTTCTTCATTGTTACCATTGTAATAAAAAGTTTTTGTTTTTAATGGCAATACCCATAATAAAGCAACCCATCCATTGTGCATAAACTAAACTGAACACAGGTGCTCCCGAGTAATCTTGTAAACGATTGAGCCCAATACGAATTAAGGTACCAACAATAGAAAAAGGTACAATCGCAGCTGCAATTACAAGTTTGTTCTCATTCACTTGTATGATTTTGACAGCCTGATCACTCATGGAGTAGAGAAAGAACTCGCAAAAAAAAAGGCAGATAGATAGTGACTATTGTTTTTTGCTCATAAGAAGCTATACACCCTTTTGGATTTAAAAAAATTGGTCATATTCATGATGCCGGGTATTAGTTTGGCCGCTTTTTAGATATTGTATTTTTAGAGTACATTACTGATACTCAGGTTCAATCAGACCAGATGATACCTGCCTTCAAGACTTTTCCTTACGATACTTATGTCTATAGACATGCATTGGAATAAACTTGTTTATTTTAAATTCTTGAGAAAAAAGGGGCATAAGGTAACGAGGCACTAAGTCCGCCATCCACTCTGATATCTTGCCCAGTGATAAAGGAAGCGTCAGAACTGGCCAAATAGGCTACCATAGTAGCAATCTAACATGAAATTCAGTATACACATCGATTGAATACAATTTATGTCTTTACATCTTCTGGCTGGCCCCATCTTTCTAAAGGGGTTACTCGGTTTAAAGCTTCTCTTGCATCTTCATCTTTATCTGCTTCTTTTTTTAGCCGACTGGTCATTTCTGTTTGAGTAAAGCCCTAACATAATACACCCATGAGCCTAGTCTATTTTTTTTTGAAACGACTTACAGGGCAAACAGCATTGACACGGACATGTTTGCCTCTTAACCTCCATGCCATAGACTGACAGATACTGATGACACTGACAGAATGAATTGGATATGTTATCCTTGTCAAATCAGGCTCAAACTTACGCTGCTTTTGAAGCTGAATAACCCACTGGGCCAGCACCTGATCGAATACCAGCAACTAAAAACAAAAATAAGAACTTTCGGTTCATTCGTGTAGGCCTATTTACCTGAAGCTGTAGCAATAATGGAGCCACCACCTATAGGTTTCTTGTCACTGGTCTTTGACATAGCTTCCGATGCATTCCTGATGGCTGCATAAACACTATGGAAATAAAGATCAATGGATACTGTCTAAACAGAATACGCCTACCTCCATGCATTGATACGCATCACACGAAGAAACGTTTCTTCTGTTTCAGTATTCATACGCTGAGGATGGGCAACACCAGCATTTGCAAAAAAGACGTCGAGTCGACCAAATCTATCTAAAGCGTCCGAAATGACAGCCTGTATGTCTTTTTCTGAGCTTGCGTCTACAAGATAAGGAATGCACTCAACATGGGTGGTTGCTTTGATCTCTTGTGCAAGTGTATCTAAATGATCCTTGTTGATATCTGTAGCGTATATAGCGCGTACTCCCTTTTGAGCAAGGGAAAATACAGCAGCTCGACTAAGTAACAGGTTATATTGCTGTAGTTGTATCATTTGCTTACCCAATACCAGCTAAAGAATTAGCACCAGTGACAATACAGACAAAATCGTTCATATTTTCTTAGAGAGAAAGAGAGGGAGAGAGACGAATAAGCGAGCTGATTAAATACTCGATCAAAGAATACAATTTAATCGTTTATTTATAGTCTGTTACCACAAATTCCCCTTTTCGCATAGAGAAAAAAAAAATACGTTGATAGCTTGAACGTTATGCAGTTTTCTCCTTTTCATCTTCTTTGGTAAAATATGGTTATTGTTTATGATCCAAGTAAAAGTCTTTCCATGTATACTAGGGATTCAAATGTCCTTTTATCTCTCTCTCTCTCTCTCTCTCTCTCTCTGAGCATGATGAAACAAAGCGATAATTTATATTTGTAAAAGATGCAGTTATTCCATAGAAAACAAAAGGTACACATCGCTATTGGCCTACTGCTTTGCATAAGCTACTCCTTGTTAACCTAAAAAGATAGAAAGAAACTATCAAAAAAACAATGCACTATGAACAAACACATTTGTCTTATAAGAGGCATTCCTTCTTACACTAGAACCAGAAAACTGCTTTTATCAGAAATTAAAACCCCCCTTCCCTTTTGTTCACGTTGTGGCACTGCTTACTTTTTTTTTTACTTTCTTTTTCTTTCTAATATTAAGCAATGACTTCATCTAATCTAGCGTTTGAGCTGTTTACTCTACCAACACAGGTAGACACAAGTACTTTTTGGACAAACTTAAAGGAGAATAGTCACTTTGTTTTACAGCAAACAAAAACTCAAAAGAACGGCATAATGAGAAGTGTCTTGGGCACACTGCAAAATGTGTAAATAAATACTATGACTTAACATACCCTAAATACATATATTAGCCTAGATACAAAACAATCACCTTATCGAGTTTTGTTTCGACGTGTTAATGGAACAAGTCTGCAAGTGGCTGTTGCCGAAACAGAAAAAAAAGCAGAGATAGTATGGGCTTGGATTGAATGTAAAATACCAACAAACAAAAAAAAAACTTTAATAAAACTGACATACCCTCCTTCTCCTCCCCCCTTCTCTTATTAACAGCCAACTTACTTCCTCCACTTGATAACCTGGATACAGAAGAAAGAGAACCTTATGTTGTTACAAAGATAAACTCGATTGTTACACGCAGAGGTAAACTCATAAAGAACATTCATTTTATTCATTGTTTTTTTTTTAGATTCTGGTACAGATGAAATATCTGCTGATGAAAAAGTAAGAAAGGCTTCAAGAAGTTTTAGACAAACCTTTAATGTTCCTTCATCAGAACGTCTTGTTAATTGTAAGTATATGCATATGCTAGAATAAAAAAGAATAAACACTGTATATAGACTATTCCAGTGCCTATCATACCAATCGATTCACAAGCCAAGGATGGCTTTATATCAGTGAAAACTACCTTGCATTCTATTCTTTCTTGCTTGGGTTTGAGACAAAACTCTTGCTCGAACTCAAAGATATCCAGGACCTTAAAAAGGAGAAATCAAAACGTGGCGTATTTTCTGATGCTATCAAGATATACATGAAAGATAAGAGCGAGGTAAATGAAGAGATAGACAAATACACATACTAACATAGTACAAAGCATTTCTTTTCAAATCTGTTTAAACGAGATGAAGTCTATGAGATTTTGGTCCAATTGACTGGATTAGCCATGCAAAGAGTGCTGAAAAGTACAGCTTTAGAGCATGCACCTGGAAGTGATGTGTCGATTGATATCAAGGACAGTGATATTGATGCTATTCAAGATGCTGATGTCTCTTCAAACAAAATGGCTTCTTTGCCTGCAGCTGAAATAAGAAAACTAATGCAGCCATTAAAGACTAACTTGGAAGCACAGAAACGAGATGAGAAATTCAGGGCAAAATTCAGATTACCACCCGATCAACACTTGGCTTATTCATTTATCGCAACTCACCCTGCTACTGTCTCAGAAGAAATTGGGTCAGAAAAGCCAAAGTTGGTCAATTATGCAGGCATTTTGAACTTGTCAGAAGCCTACTTGACATTCAATTCAACAGATCAAGGTGCTTATTTTGAAGCAGTGATGCCTCTTTATACCATTCGTCGTGTAGAAAAACTAACAGACGAAACTAATGCTTATTCTATAAAAATTGTGAATTGGCATCAATCTGAATCTGTATTTCATCTGAATGCGTAAGTAAGAAAAGAGGGTTTATGGGAATACGTTATGGATTGATTGTATTCGTAGAGATGAAAAAGGTTATCAGGAATTCTCGGCTACATTGACCAATAACCTCAAAAATCAAATCAAACATATGAGAATGATGAAGCAATTCTTAACTACGTGTGCATCAGAAGCTGTGCTTGCAGACAAGACCTACGAGGAAATGAACTTGATTCCCGGTGGATTAGGTTTAACATTCGATTTTCCGGGTGATCCCAAAAAGCTCAAGGAGAAAAGCAAAATGAAGTTATGGAAAAAGTATTTTCAGGGTAAGCCAAAAGAACCAAGACATAAACAAATCGAATTAACGCCCTCTAAAGAACATGGCAGAAATCTCACGATTGCAAAAACACCTCGCTTTGCTAAACTGATTCGTGTTGGATTGCCCAATCGATTGAGGGGTGAAGTATGGGAGATTTGCTCAGGCGCCATTTTTGAAAGATTTAGAAACCAAGGATTATACGACAGAATTTTAGAAGAAAACAAAAACAGAAGCTCATTGAGCCTGGAAGAAATCGAAAAGGATTTAAATAGATCATTACCCGAATACAAGGCTTATCAACAACCCGAAGGTATCAATAGCCTCCGAAGAGTATTGAGCGCCTATTCATGGAAAGATCCTGAATTGGGTTACTGTCAAGCCATGAACATTGTCACGTCTGCTATCCTCATGTAAGTCACTACATTAGTCCAAGTGTATACTGATATACGCATTAGCTACATGAGCGAAGAACAAGCTTTTTTTACGCTTGGTGTTTTATGTGATGACTTGTTACCCGGCTATTACAGTACATCAATGTATGGTGCTCTTTTAGATCAAATCATTTTTGAACACTTGTTAGAAAAGACCATGCCTAAGCTGCATGCTCATTTCAAAGCGGCTGATATTCAATTATCTGTTGCTTGCTTGCCATGGTTCTTGAGCCTTTACATCAACTCTATGCCATTACTGTTTGCTTTTAGAGTTTTGGATTGTTTCTTTATGGAAGGACCCAAGGTTTTATTTCAAATTGGGTAAGTCTTTAGATTTTGTAAAACGAAAATCTCATTCTCTTTTTCTTTTTATAGTCTTGGTAAAACTATTTTTTTGTACAAAGAGATAAACACTCATATGTTACATTAGCTATCCTTAAAATCAATGGTGACGAACTATTAGAAGCTACTGACGATGGCGTCTTTATGAACACGCTGAAGCAATACTTTAATAATTTGGGTAATCCTCTTTACCCTAACTCAGAAAACCCAAAGGCCAAGAATCTGACGGCAAGTATTCATCTCAAATCTGTATGAAATGACTAAACCATGTACTTAGAAATTCAATGAGCTCTTGTTGGTTGCTTATCGTGAATTCAGCAATGTAACAGATGAACTTGTTCGAGAATTAAGGCAGACAAATCAACTCAAGGTGGTTGCAGGCATTGAATCTTTCACTAAACGATCCGCTGTGCGTAACATTGACAACACAGCAGGTCTTGACAAGACAGAGATAGGTATTGTTTATGACAAATTTCATAATGTATTGTATTACAAGCAACAAAGTCCCTCTGAACGCAATGATTCTAAAATGGACCTCAAATCATTTGAAGTCTTTATTGGTTCGCTTGCTTCCTGGGCTAAAATTGACTCAGAAGATCATCAATCTGACGATCGTCAACGGCAACTAAAAGTAGCTAAAAATTTTTTAAGCCAGCTATTCAAAGTGTTTGACGTACAACAGACACATCATTTAAGTCTTCAGGTAAAAAAAAAAAAAAGAAAAAAAAATAGTATTGAGGGACTAAACTAAATATAGAGTGCTATCATTGGACTTGGCTCTATTTCCAAAGGCGATTTGAATTCACAAATTAGACTATTTTTTAACTTGCACGACATTGACAAGGACAACTATCTAAACAAGGAAGAAATCCTTCAGCTATCTGAAACTTTACTTTGGATTTTCCGCCTTACGCAAGATGAAAACCATTTGAATGCAGTCTCTACATTTCTGCATAATGCATTTGAATATGCAGAGACAAGAAATGACGAAAAATATTTGTCATTAGAATCATTCAGGTAAACCAAAAAAAAAAAAAAACTGAATCATCATTGATATAAAGCTTAGGATGATTGTACTTGCAGACGAAACTTTAGAAAATTTCTTTGATCATGAGTTTGCTGCTTCTTTCAAGTTGACCGAGAAACCTGTTGAGCAACAACGAAGTCTTGGCCGAGAAATTTTTGACAACCTCCTTGCTACAGGTGCTAAATTAGCTTCAACAACAGTTCGACCTCAATTCAGATCGAAATTGACAGATGCTTCTTCCATCAGTACATCCGAAGTTCAGACAACTATCGATGCTATAGAAACTGCCAAGGTTAAAGAAAAGGAAGAAGAAAAGAAAGAAGAAAAGAAAGAAGAAAAGAAAGAAGAAAAGGGAGAAGAAAAGGAAGAAGAGGTGAAGGATATCCCCACAAATCACTCGGTTGAGAAGCATATTCTCGGTGATGACTCTGATCCTGATTCCGACGATGAAGAAGATCTTAGTCCTGATGTATTGGAAGAAGTAGATAGACTTTTGAAAGAGTACGACGATGAAGATGAATAAATAAATGACGAAATGAACACTACAATCTGTTTATTGTTGTGACTGAGCCTGATTTTTTTTTATTATCTTCAAAAAAAGTTCGTTTGCCTTCTTTTTCATCCCTTTCTTTTTTTTTCTAGTCTTGTGTTATTTCTCTCAAGTTGAGAAAAAAAACAACAAAATACATCTTATATGCTCTAAAGCACAAAACAAAACTTGTTATCATGAGTCTGCCGCAAACAGTTATAGCCATAACCACAACAAATAAATTAGAAAAGAAACACAATTTGTTACAAAGAAACGGTAGCCAATTGCTACAACATGCTACTCGATTCGGCTTAAAAAGGTCACTTACAACAAGAGTGACATCCTCTTCTCCACAAACTCAACCAAAGTCATCGGTCTCTGTTTCTTTTACTTTAACAAAAGATCCAAAAAAAGAAAATATACCAAACATTCAGACTGAATCCAATCCTTCTTATTCTCCTACAAACACTAAAATGTCAGGTTAGACAGAAAAAAAAACATAGATAGACTGTTTGTGCCTGACTAAATCGTTCTTTATTTAGCATTTGATATGCAATCACGGTCGCTTTCAACGATACCCGAAAACAAGCAACAGTCGTTGTTCAAAACCCTAAATAATCAACCGCCTCGATATTATCGTGCGTTTTTGTCTTCAGTCGCATATGAATTGAAACGACGCATTATCTTGAGTGACAGAATAAAAAACGATATTGAGTATCATAATGTGTTTGATGGAAAAGAAGCAGTGGTAACAAGTAAATTACTGTTATTTAGAACTGATATTCACTTTCTCTGTTTAGGATAAACTGAAGGATATATTAGGCACAGTAGATCGTCAGCTTGCCTTAAGGGTGGGCCGTGCACTTGAAATGCAACGATTTTTTCACGATGTGAATTACGAAAAGAGATTGATAGATGATATTATCGAGATTTATCAGTTCAATGAACTTCTCTTTCACACTAATCACGAATCGAGTACAACACATAGCAGCAGCAACACTGATCAATCTACCACACTCACATCGCACTCAGTGACTTCAACCATCATTAATAGCTATACTAGTGATGACGACGATTTTGACGAAGATGATGATCACAATTCACTCAGTACAGAAACAACTACGGCCACACATAGCCCAAATTTACAAAAGGAATTATTACCTAATGGTGTTTACACTGAACTTACGCACTGTTATACACCTACTTGTTACGACAATGTGTACCCTTGCTACAGTTACACATGTCCTAAAAGAGAAAAACTGGTAAACTGAAAATTTCTCACAACGATGATTTAACTTTTCCTTATAGAGAAAGAGACCTCTTAGTGTTGACACAAGAGAAAAACGAGCAACAGCTTATGCATATGAAGTTCAAAAACATCAGCAGTTATGGAGTCAGACAGTGGATGACTATATTGTTCTGTCTACACCAGCAAACGAAAGGAAAAGACAAGAAACCATATTTGAACTTGTGTACACGGAAGAAAACTTTCTGAAAGATCTTGAATACGTGATCAAGGTACCCACTTATATAACACAATGTACACATTGACATAGTTTTGTGTAGATGTGGATTGAACCTCTCAAGACAAGTGATATCATACCCAAACATCGCAGAGAAGAGTTCATTGATAGAGTCTTTTCAAACTTGATTGAGATTCGCGAAATTAGCAATAATCTTACTTTGGCTCTCAGGGCAAGGCAACAGGAGCATCCTATTGTTTCACAAATTAGTGATATCATGCAGCATTTTGTAGCTGAATTTGAACCTTTTGTGTACTATGGCGCCAGACAGCATCAAGCGAAACATATGTATGAACATGAGCGATACAACAATCCTAAGTTTGCATTGTTTGCAGAGGTACGCACATATTGATAGATGCACTACGACTGACTGTATGATATAGCAAACAGAAAGAGATATTTCTTCACGAAAATTGGAATTAAATGGATATCTCACAAAACCAACCACACGGCTTGGAAGATACACTTTATTATTAGACAAGATTTATGCACGCACTTTACCTACTCATCCTGATAAAGAGAAAATACCTTCTATTATTGAAACCATCAAACAATTGTTGCAGCGTGTTAATAATGCAGCAGGAGCAGCTAAAAACAGATTCGACCTTGAACAAATTCATCACCACTTATCATTCAAGAACAAAAAGGATGTCATGAACTTGAGACTGCTTAAACCAGAACGAAGTATTATCAAACAAGGCACTTTTAGAAAGACAGCAGCACTTGATTCAACACGATATCAAGTCATTTTGTTCGACCATTATTTGATGATTGCCAAAGTCAAGATGATAAATGCTATTGAGCATTATCAGATTCAGAAAAGAGTAGGTCTTTTGTGTGTGTGTGTGTGTGTGTTTGTGTGTTTTCTGGAGAGACTTATATGTATAGCCAATACCTATTGAACTTTTGGGTGCCAACTTGCCTCCTATTTATGATGGTCTACAACGAAAGAAATCACTTACTATATTGTCTGCTTTGGATCGCACCTTACCACCTTCACCTAATAACACAACCCATAAGATTAATACATTTAATTCACAGCCTATTGAGCAAAACACACGAACAGGGGCACCTATCACTTTTTATCATCAAGGTAAAAACCTGGAGGATGCAATTACACTGTACGCACCTAATGAGCCCAATCGAAAATCATGGAATGAAACTATTCAAAAGCAACGCGACACCAAGCTGAAGAGACAGCCAGCATTTGAAATAGTAGACAGTACAAAGCGATACGAGTTTTTCGCAGACATCAAAGCACATCACATGTTGATCTTTGGTAACAAGTATACAAAAATATACGTTATGTGCTCATGTGGTTCAATAGATCAAGGCAAAAGCTACATGTTGGCCACAGATGCTGGTCTTTATGTAGGTCCTAATCATTCTGTTCATACAGGTGTTCCTCGAAAGATATTACCTCTTGAAAAAGTAACTCAAGTGCATGTACTAGAAGATTATCAGCTCTTGCTGGTCTTGGCTGATAACACCCTGTGGCAATATCCTCTTGATATTACTATCAATGGTCAACCCGATGGGATCAAAAGCATTCAATGCTTTGGTCGAAAAATTCGTACGAATGTATCCTTTTTCCATGTAGGAAAATGCCTTGATCAAACCTTGATCTGTGTACCAAAACCACCTTCTGTCAATGGTACCGAAATCGATTTGTTTGAACCTTCTATGCCAAAAACAGAGCTCAAAAAGAAGTCGTTATTAGGAAGATTGTCTATTAAATCCTCTTCTGCTTTGTCATTGACAAATACCCAAGTGACTCAGCTCAAGTCTATTTACAGTCCCTGTGATGTCTGGGCAATTGATAATACACGATCTATGTTATTATTGACAACACCTCTTGGTATTGTAGCTGTTGATATGAAGACAAAAAAGCAGACAGTAAGTGATTTTAGAAAAGAAAAAAAAAAAAAAAAAAAAAAAGAGAAACTCATTTATTACCTAGGTCTTTTAGATCCTTCTGATAAACATTTGAATTTCATCACAAGAAATGAAAAAGTAGATGAACAAATGAAGCTTAACCCAGTTGTGAAACGCATTGCTGTTTTCCAAGCACCAAATGGAGAGTATCTTATTTGTTACGACAGTAAGTTGATAAAAAGGGGTAAGATTTGAATCTCATATCCTTTAATTTAGAATATGCTTTTTACATTGATAAAAAGGGAAGACGAGCTCAACATAAATTCAAGATTGAATGGGAAGGCCACCCGACTGCATTTGCCTTTCACCATCCATACGTGATTGCATTTGAACAGCAGTTCATTGAAATAAGAAGTGCCATTGATGTATGTGTGTATGCGTATATGATGATTTGAATAATTCACATTGTTATAGGGACATTTGGAACAAGTGATACAAGAGAAAAACTTGGATTGTTTACAACATAGTCACAAATCCAAAGGACCCTTTATATTAGGCACCATGCTGGACAAGACAAATTCTATATACCAACACATTTTTGAACTACAACCAGTTATTCTAAAATAATCATAATAAATCTATATACCAAATCGATCTTTTTTTAAAAAAAGAATCACATGTTTTGACAACATTTTTATTTTTTCATTCTTTAAATGGTCCCTTCAAACAATAAAAAAATACTTCAACAACAAGTTATTCGTTTAACAAATGAAATAGAAGAATTACGTCTAGAAAGAGAAGAGTCAAAAAAGAACGTTGTGTTCTTTATACAAGAAGCTGATCTTCTTCGACAAGAACTACTCGCTCTTCAGCAGCTATCAAACACGTCTCCTAAACTATCCAGTCTTTTGCCTAGGCTCAATAGTCTAGACGAAGAGAAACTGAACCTGATTTTTATCATGCTAGAAAACCCCAACATGCCACACGAACTTGCCAAACTCCAGTCAGACCATGTCTCACTTGAGATAGAGTTGAATCAAACACGTAATGAATATCATGCAACACGCGCTGCTTTACTCATCGAAAACGAACGCGCTGATATCATCGAAAAACGATGGAAAGAAGCTGAAAATAGCCTTGAAGAAGCTGAATCGACCATACAATCCCTGAATCAATTAATAGCCGTGCGTAATGAGACAATGGGAATGACTACATCAAAAAATCATGCATTATTATGCAACGAATCAAAAGGAGAAAATCAAAAACTTCAAGTTAAACTGGGTCAATTAGAGCAAAGTGTGTTGCATTGGCAAGAAAAGTGTGAGAAAATGAATCGAGAAAACGTAATAACCCATTTACAAACCTATAAGTGGATCTAACAACAAAATGTTTAGGTTGCATTGAATGAGGAAAAAACAAGAGCGAAATTAAAAGAGCATCATTTAAAGACAAACAATAAAACTTTGCAAGAAGAAATACGTAAATTAAGCAAAACAGAACAAGATTGGGTCAATATTGAATACCTCCGTAATGTTATTCTCAAATTCCTTGAACGAAAAAACACGCGCGTAAGTAAAAAAAAAAAAAAAAAAAAAAAAAATGGCCTAGTGGACATATGTATTTAATTTGTATTTTAGGCTCAATTGGTACCTATCCTATCAACATTACTTCGGTGCTCCAGTGAGGATCAAACACGTCTTTTTCAATTGACGCGAAACACTCTCACATCATAATTATGTCTTTTAATAAACAATAAAAAAAACATATATAAACCCCAACTCGTCTTGTTGCGTTATATTGCGTTATAAATCAAATTAAACATTATTATTCAAAATGGAAGGTAAATGGGATCAAGCTGCTGGTAAAATGAAGAAGGCTGCCGGAGAAATGATGGGCAATGAAAGAATGGCTGCTGAAGGTGCTGCTCAAGATACTCAAGGTAAGGCCTGTGGTATGGGTCAATCCACTGGTGGCAAGATGGAAGGCATGAAGAACGAAACCAAGGGTACCGTTAACTCCAATATGAACAGCGCTACTGGTAATACTACTGGTCAAATGCGTGGTGAAGCTCAAAAGACCCAAGGTCAAGCTCAACAAAAATGGAACTCTTAAATGTTGTAAATAGCTCAACTTTAAACAGTAAATAAAATATGTTTGTAAATAATGAAAAAATGATAATGACGTTTATTCTGTTTCTTCCGTATGATAACCACTGCGTCTATAACAAAGAGTTTAGTATGGACTATTATTATTTTCTCAAAAAGACTTACCTCATTTCAGCAAGAACACGACGAGCATTCGTTAATTCAGCATCCAATTTTAAGATCTTGACTTGTTGTTCCATTTCTCTACGCTTGAATTCATGCACAGAAAGTTTGTTAAAGTCAATATCCAACGTATCTGATTTGTTTTGTTGAGCAACAAGACCCTTGACTTGCTTGACTAATTCGGCAGCAGCATCCTTGACAGCCTTAGCAGCCAATTCCAAACGCTCTTGAGTACGAGACATGAATGATGACTTGACACGAGAAGCAGATACTAATTGAACTGTGGCAGCAGAAACTTCATTTGAAGCAACAATCAATTGTTCCAAAGAATGAGTTTTACTGATGACACCGTCAGCAGCTTCCACAAGTAAATTTGTAGCTACAGCTACGGACTTGGCAGCTGAAATAAGACCTTCAGTCCAACGATTATGTTTCTTGTAAAAAGCAGCTTTTGAGGAAGAACCACGTCCTTGGGCAACAATCTCCTGTTGTGAGAGAGTAGCACACTTGATCAAGTTACCGATAGCATTAGTCAATGCCAAGACAGAATTCAAGATCAATTGATGGACTTGAATGTCTGTAGCAGAAAAATTGGGATTAGCTGGACGACGCATCAAATCTTGAATCTTGAGGGTAGCATCTTCAATGGCACGGGCAGCCTTGGTCATTTCTTGTTCAACAAGATCACCTACATCACCTTCAGACATCTTGTTGACATCAGTAGCGCCTGTCAAAATCAGATCTTCGGTCTTTTGTGAAAGTCTTGTCAAGGCTTCTTGGACACGCATGTCACCTTGAATTACAACTTCAGGACGTTGAGCAGGAGGGAGCATCTTGAGATAACTAGACATGACACTGCTAAAGTATTGGATACATGCTTCAGCAGATCCTTTGCCGAGTTTAACAAGTTCTTCGCCGTCTTCGTCTTTCATGACAAATTGAGTAATACCCTTAGAGTGTTGAAGGACGTCAAGGATAGTATCAGAGAACTCAAGAGCTCGTGTGATTGTGCCTGTATGATCACCTGTATTACTGCCATCTAAGAATCGACTGAAGGCAGACATGAACTCAACAGAAGTAATACTGGCTCTTTCAATCATAGACAAAGCCAATTCAGGCGTAGAGTTTTCATTACCGTGTGAAGTGGGTTGTTCAATATCATAAATACCGTCATTGATCTTTTGAATACAAGTTGTCAAAATACAGTCTGCATAAACAAGTGAGACAAAAGACGCATTGAAAACAGTAAAGAAACTTACCCAAGACTTGATTTAACTTATCGGTTTGTGCAGTTTGTAAACGATCGAGCTCATCTTGAAGGTCTTGTTGTCGATCATTTTGTTGCAATTCTGCCAATTGTGAAAGACATTCATCCATACCAGCTTGCAACACAGCGATTTCTTCGTCTTTTTCTTGACGGATATGATCAGCTTCACCTTGTTGATCCTCAATTTGCTTGAGGAATTCATCAATCAAGGCTTGCTTTTCCATCAAACTGGCTTCAAGGTCTTGCTTTTCTCTGTTGAATTTAGCAAGGAGAGCACTGACTTCATCACCCTTTGATCTACCCATGTTTTGCATTTGATTACGAGCATCGTCCAATTCACGGCGCAAACGATCCATATCTTCACGCTGGTTACCTTGTAAACGAGCCAACTCGTTGCGTGCCCTGTCACGCTCACGGATCAGATCAGCAAGTTCGACATTCTTTGCACGCATATCAGCTTGCATACGTTCTAGTTTTTCTGTGGCTTCTTGTGCAGAATTAGCCTTGACTTGAAGTCCCTTGTATTTATTAAGCAAATCAATATGCTCTTTTCTTAATTGACTGTAAAGCTTAGCCAATGCTTCATATTTGTTCTTCCACATTTGAATTTCAGCTACGGAGCATATCAGTATCCTCCACCCAACTTACACTACTTACATTGAAGAGAGCGAATAAGCTCATCTTTTGATTGATCCCTAAGTTGAGCATTGGCATTGACAGAAGCCAGCTCTTGCTCAAGTGCCTTAACTCTTCTATCGTATTGTTCCAACATCATTTGGTTACGTTCAAGTTGATTACGAGCATTCAAAATCTGCATTTCCAAATCGTTAATTCTGCCTACTTGCTGATGCTGCATTTGCTGTCTCAGGAGCTCTTCTTGTCTTTGACGTTCAAGGTCAGCCATTCTTCGCTGTTGTTCTTCATATTCATGCTGTTGTTGCATTTGCATCTGTCGCATACGTTCTTGTTCCTCAGCGCGTTGTTGAGCTAATTTTCTTTGTTGTTCTTCGTACTCTCGTTGTTGTTGTGCTTGCTTCTCGGACCAAAAGTCAATGACAGGTTCAGGAGACGCTTGTGGTGGTGGAGGGGCTTCGATACGAGCTACTTCAGGGCGCTTAGGTAATTGAGGTGTATTGGCATCAATCAAAGAGGGTGGATCGGGTGAGAGCTTAGGCACATTGATCAGACTCGTCAAGTATTTCAAGTTGGAACATTCATAATAGAATTTCAAAAGAGCATAATGTTGTGTATTGAACTTTTGTCTTAAGGGAGCAAGTGCTTCAGAAGCATCGGTGCCTAATTTCCTTCACTGAGTCACTTTTTTTTTTTTGCTTAATTCTACTTACGCTGATGCATGGCTCTCATCATGCTTGTGATAAATTTATAAATACCATAACTTTCTTCCACAAGAGGCACAAGAGCAGCAATACGGCATTCATTGTTTGAATGGTGACGGAAACTACCAAACACGGTTTTTTGGAATCGATCTATATGATCTTGCAAGGTCATTAAGTCACTGATGGTCTCGAAACTACACTGTGGTGATTAGACCTGTTTTTTTAAAAAAAGAAATATACTTTACCCTTCATTAGGATCATCAATGTTCTTTAAACTAATGTACTCTTCATAGTCAAAAGTACCATTGAATTCGGGGTGTGTACGGTGGTACTGAAGTTTGTGTAAAAGGAAATCAACATAGGCACGAATAAGCATACCATAACCACGCATACCCTCTCCATTCACACTACGAGCACATGTCTCAAGCCAACCAGTTTCTCGAAGGGCATCTTTAATAACCTACAGTAAACGAGATGAGCTAAAGAGCGCGTATGCAATGTGTTATGTACATTGGGATGACCATCTTTCACCACTTTATGCACCAAAATGAGAGCCTTAAAAGCTTGTACTTCGTCAGAAAGTAAAGGCTGCACTTTAAGGATATTCCAGATAATAGCTGATGTTCTATGGTCCCAAGTATAGACGATGCATTCTATATTATACAGCTTAATAGGTGTTTTATTCAAACGACAACTTACTTCTAACGTGCTTTTGTTTAGGAGCAGTTTCTTCAATACTGCAAGCTTTCTTGATACTCTGAGCGAGTTCAGATTCTGCCTTTTCAGCAGAGAGGTAGGACATATCTTTAAAAGAATAAAAGACGTATGTGTAATTAAAATGGGAATTAAATACTTGCGGGACGTTTTCGATTTTCTTTTCCCGCTCTCTTCTTTCTTTTTTTCTCTCTCTCTCTCTCTCTCTCTCTCTTTTCTTTTTGATCGTTTGTATTTCCTGTTGGCTATACATGTCAAGTTAAAGGAGTGAAACTATCAGTAGACGCTGTCTTTAGTGGTAGTTTGTAGTTGAATTCTCGAGAATTTTATTTGATGTCTTTATGCGTACAAGCATATGATTCCATAGAGTGTAAACTAAACTCCGTTTGATGCGCTCATCAAGTGACACAGATATTCTTTTCCATTCCATACAGTGGTTCCATGAGGTATTTGTAGAACAATGGCAACAAGACAGGACTATCTAATTATAAAAACAGTCTTTCAGGCTATATAGCATTGCGAATGGTGTCTTTTTTTGTAAGGCATACATAAAGAAAAAAAGTGCTGCTCAAAAGTCACATAAACATTAGCATGGATCGGCAAGTTGAATACTCATAACTATAGACTTTGTGGCTCTTTAATTCCATTGGGGATGGGCAAAATCAATCTACTTGATATGCTTCTAATCCTCTCCTTATGTGTCTTTTTTCGGGTATCAGGTGTATTGTAGAATTTTGATTCATAGCTTTCCTCGCAATTCGTTTTGACAAACAATGGGCAAGCATAATAGTACCACAGACGGATTGGCAGCCCGCTGCAGGTGCAACTATTTATCGATATGAACCATCATTTCTACCTTCCAATTCCCTTTGTTTGAGTATACATAAAGGAGCATTTTTGTGCAAAAATAGAGCACGTTTTGAAAAAGTGAGAAAATCGTCATTTTGCCCTTATGATACCGTTTACGAAATCTTTAATTTTCACTATTTTGTAACTGGTGGTCGATAGAGACATTATAGACACAACATGTCTTAATATGAATAAAAAGTGTACGCTATAGTTCAGAAACTGAAAATACGTTTTTCAAGGATAGCTCGATATTTTACTAACAAACATGCTGTAGTTCTTACATCATTAGATACCTTAGGTTTGTATTTACCATTTTGTTAATACACTATTTTGATAACCCTTCCTTTTTGGCTACTTTTTCGTTCGTTGCTCCTTAGAGTCAGTACTCAATATATCTTGTCTTGTTCAATGCTACAGATGGCAATGCCAGTACCACAAGTAGAGGACATCATTTCAATTACTTGGCATTTGACACAATTGTTGATATCTAAGAGATACAGCCTTCCACAAGGGATTATAGCAAAGGTGGATCTCAAATGTCTTTTTTTTTTTAAAATGAGAATATCAATTCAAACTCAGATAGCTCTTTCTCAAAAAAATGCTCGACACAAGCGAGAGTGTTGACGTCATCAAGCTATGTCTACAAATTTTCTTTTTCTTTTCTTTTTTTTCCTTTAGTTTAACCTATTATCATGTACGGCGAATGACGGCATCCAATACTTTTGACCCTGACCCTGCCTTTTGATGGCCTTCTGCGATTGGGAAGGTTATCCCTCAGTCTCTAGGTCACACATGAGTACTAACAGTAGTTTGAATCTCATCAGAGGAGAGCTACAACCTTTACTTGTGTCTGGTGGTATGCGCCTGCCCATTGTTGCTTTGGCCGCCCCTAGATGTTATGCGAGGATACTGTTTGTTGTTTTTCTTGCCTGTGTTTTCTTGTTTAGTTTAAATCATAGATTAAAACGCTGGCTTTGTTTTGGATGGTTAAGTGCAGTCATCGGTGGTCTTTGACCCGTATCCCGTAGTAGGTAAACTCTCTTTCCTTGTCTGTCCTATACTTGCTATTAGCGATAAAACGCGTTGTATTAGCGACCGTCGAGGGCTTAGCGACCAGCTATAGTGCTTTGGCACGTGCCTTATTCGCCTTTTCTATGAAGAGGTGGACATGACCCTTTTGCCGGCGTTGTTTTACGCAATACAATGAGTTTGGCTTTCTAACCGAAAGTTAGTTGGTAGTAAGGTTGTTGACGTTGAGGACTTGGAGGGACTTCCACGACGCCAAAGCAGGTCTACGCCCTGTGGAAGATGGATACAATCTGACAAAGATTGTTGAACCAAGACTTTGGCATTTTTAAGAAAAAAAAATAAACATAAATCCTTTATTATTAGAATTGAGCAAAACCGAACCGAGAAGTCTTACGTACTGGTGAATCAAATAAGCCGCTACTAGTATTATTCTCCAACACATTAGGTAAAGAAGAAGCCATTTGTTGTGGTGATCTGAGTAATTGATGAGCAAAAGGATTGAATGTACCCATATAAGTTGGTGTAGGCATTGCATGTGTCAGGAATTCTAAAGGAGACACTCCGTTGCTTGTCAAATTCATCTTGTCCATGTTTAACACATCAATCAAATGTTGCTGTTGTTGTTGTTGTTGTTGTTGTTGTGGTAATGAAATATCTTCTGATCCTGTAGAGGATGAAGAAGAAAAGTCATATAAGGCAGATACACCCACTGGAATATCCTCTTCTTCTTGCACGAATTGAGTAGGTAAACAGACTTGATCAAATGCACGTCCCAATACAAAATTCACTAGGCCATCATGTTGGAATGGATTGTGTTCAGTTGTCTTTTGGGATAAGGGCATTGTTGTAGGAGGAGGAGACGGCATAGTAGTTTGAGCAGCAGCAGCTTCTTCTTTTCTCTGTTTAGCAAGCATTTCTTTACGTTTCTTTTTCTCTAATTTTCGCTTTAGTACGGTGGGTGACAAGGGTTGTTTTTGTTGTTGCTGTTGTTGTTGTTGTGCTACTGCTACTGCCAAAGGAGGTCCAAAAGCATCCGGTGTTAAAGCAGTTCTATCGACAGAAGAAGAGGATGAAGAAGGCAATGGACTATGTTTGGCTATAGGAGTACCAGGTGTACTTGTCTTTCCCCAAGAAGCAGTAGCTGGTAATGCTGATCGCTCATCTTCTAGTTTTCTTGCTAAAGAAACTGGAGGGAAATCAGAATTAGATAAAGAAGGTGAACTGTATTGTCTTGAAGAAGGTGAATAGACATCTTCTTCATGGTCTTCATGGTCTTCATTATCTGTATCTTGGGACATTTGATCTCGCATATGATGCTTTCTATTCAACAATGAGCTGTATTCTTTACTAAAGCATCCTTACCCTGTAGCCAATTCTTCTTTTGAAATCGTGTCTGCATCTTCCCCAGGTTCATGCAGATAAAGGCAGTTGGGATTTGGGCAATTCATGTTACGAAGATAATAGGTGCAGTACTTGGTAGTACCATAAGACGCTCTCAATATTCTTCCTGCCATAACACTGCCATCTACTGCATGAATTGCTTTGGTGGCATCTTCTTTGCGGTTATAAGTCACATAAACAGCTGCACTAGGTTGCATCGAAGTGGCTCCATTCGCATGGGAAGTAGGCGCAATCTGTCGCTTATTGATCACAATCTTTGCAATCTTGCCAAATTGGCCAAAGTAATCTGGAGATCGGATCGTCTAACATCATTAGTCATCGTGATTAATATGACTGGCTACTTACTTCTTCTGTCGCTAATTTAGGGTGAAGACCAATAATGTAGACCAAGTTCTTTTGAACAACTCGCATGTTTGCCAAATGACGTCGATTGGCCATTTCCATTTCTTTTTGTTGTCGTTCTTTTTCTTTCTTTTCTCGTTTGATACGAGCGATTCTAATCAGGTGAGTTATTGTCCATTCTTTTTTTTTTTTTTTGGCGTCTAGACTTACTCATCAGCACTAATAGGCTCAAATTCAGCATTTTGATCAGAATATTCTCTTCGACTATACAATGTCAATACTAATCAGGCCCATGTCATTCTTTACCAAGCAGGACAACGTCCATTGAGGTTTTCACGAATATGATGCCAACAAAAACGACATATCTAAACAGTAAATAACTCGGATAAACAGCAATAAACCTACTTTATATCCACAAGGACATGGCTTGAAATTTCTATCAGCAATATCTAACTCTTCCATACAAAGAGGACAATCATATTCTTCTTCTTCTGAACTAGAGTACATCTTTGAAAAAACTGAAGGAAAGGGGGTGGTTTAACAACAGATTTTTTTTTTATATATAGTCGTTCCAGCGCCCAAATAGCGGAAATCTAAAAAAAAAAAAAAAAAAAAAAAAAGCCAATAAAAAGGTACACTTCAGTTTATTGAGTGAATTAAGACTCTTAGTGATGCTTCTTTTTCTTTTTCTTCTTCTTTTTAGTCTTTGAGCTATGTGTATTAATATGGATATTATCACTGACTTCTACTTCTTGATGATCATATGTATCTGCTGTAAGACTCTCACCCCAGATGATGTCCATTGGAAACCCAGGTTCTTGTATTATTGAATGATCTGAATTTCTGCGAGATAGATACTCATAAGGCGTTTCAATACCATTCTCTGTCTCTTTAAACCCTAAACAATAGGCAACTTATAGCCTCCATGTCAGCTTCATAATAATAATAGAAACATGATTACTTACAATCACTGCCTAGATCAATACCAGCAGCAGCTTCATCATGGTCATTGGCATTGGTCATTAAAGGCAGTGTACTTGCATAAGGAGAGAATTGAACAGATTGGATAGGAGGTGTAGGTCCAATATGAGCTGGTGGTCTAGGACATGCTTCTAATTTCCAGGCATAAATAGATTCTGTCTGAGCAAGGGTATCCTTTCTTAATGTGGGTAGAAATTCTTGGTAGCGAGGATGTTCAGCCATAGTGCGGTTAATCAGAGCAGAATGGCGTGCGTCTGCCATCAAACGCAATTGATTCAAGATTAACAAGATAAATCCTCGGTTGTCTGTCTTTTGTTTGCTTTGATAGGCATCTATCATACGTGTAATCAGACTCTGTTTTCTGACAAGCACTAATAAAGTAGGTTCATGATTGATGGCCAATGCAAGGCATACAATGCGATAGAATAGTGTATGGTAAATATTACTTGTTGATTTTTCAAAAAAGGAGTTGGTCAGAATCTTCCAGAATGCACTAGGAATGGATGCCAGCATTTCCACTTTTTCATTTGCATTGTAGAGTGTTTGATAGATAATGTCTAACAAGTCCATATCTGATGTTGTCAAAGGGCGTCTAACCAACATAAGAAACACTCAATAAAATAAACAGTACTTACTCTTTCGTATTCTTGTCTTTACGGTCCTTGATAAACAAATGGCAGAATTCAGCAATATATTCTATCAGCAGGTCTTGGGATCGTAAGGATACAAAATACAATGGTCCTTGTACTGGTTGAGATAAAGAAGATGTTCTGGTAGTCAACATGCCACTCTTGACGAGTAATTTGATAATAGTGATTGTACGTTCTCTTTCTTCTGAAGGTGCATTGTGAATCGTCTGTTTAACAAGGATCTCCATGATATCTTTGCCTTTGTCTGTCCTTAATGCTTTCAGCAGAATATCACCATTGTCTACTTGAGATGCTTCTTCAATCACTCGAATAAAGAATTCCTGCATTGCTTCTACATAATCTGGATGGGATTTCAATTGCATAGCCTTGACCATCCATTCCAAAAAACCTAATTCATACAGTCTTTCATGGCTCTTTTCACGCTGTTCTTTTGTCTCTGGATTAATGTCTCTCACAAATAGCAAGGTTAATAAGGCATCCATCACAGATCCTTCTGTTAAATAAGGCAGCATGTAATGAAAAACAATAGACGCATTGTTACGTAAAATGACAAAATCCAACATATCGCAAGGATGACGCCTGACCAAATGCTGAAATATCTTGAAAAAGTGATTAAAGTTGCCATGCGAGTTAGGCAGAAACACTTCAAACAAATGATTGACTAAGAATACATATAAGCATACAAATCAACATATATTTCAACTTACCAATATCATAAAACTTTGCATTTTGAACCCATAAATGATTGGCAGTAGTGCCTGACAAGAATTCCATCGCATGATAGGATCTTTTTAAAGCAGCCATATCTTCCATGTCTCTTTTGTGTTTACTATACTTTAGTTTTTGTTCTACACTACACTTTTCTAGTTCGATCTTGTCTGCTTGTAGATCCAAGCGAGACACATGAGTCATAAAGATATCCATCATGCCTACATGAATCAATAAACATGTTGAGAAATGTATGTCATTTACCTTCCAAGAACAAGACATTGACTATTTTTGAATCGAGACGAGGTGTGCTAAACTGCAAGAGTTTTTCAATCAATGCTACTGAAGTTGATTTAAAAGTAGCATCATGAACAAGAACAGGAGCAGGCATAACTTCCTCTTCTGGCAGTGACTCCACTATATCTTGGTCAACTGCCATTCCATCTTGATCATCCATATTGGTTTTTACGAAAAGAAAAAGAAAAAATTGAAAGAAAAGGCCCTTATTTCGTTGTTTCACGAATACGCGTTTATTTTATTTCTTTTTCAATGCGTCTAAACGTCTAGCTAAAGCATCAAAATCATTAGGATCGTCTTGTGTTGGTGGTGGCATAGGCTTCTTTAAAGGAGAAGTAGTAGGAATCTCGGGTAAATCAAACTGAGCATCATCTTCTGTTGTTGGGTTCTGTAAAGGAAGTAATAACTAATTCAAATCAATATCTATCGATCTAATCAGGATAGACTTACTTCTGCTTGTCCCCCACTTCCATGTTGACTATCACTATCGTCATCTAGTTCTTCGTCTTCTTCGTCCTCTTCTTCTTGCTCATGTTCAATGAGACTGGATCTCCATTTAATATCATAAGTACGAGCAATTTCTTCCAAATAACGTTCAACTAAAAATGAATCTGGTGCATTGACTTGAAGCTTCAAAACAATCTACAGGAAAGATACATAAGTATAAAATAATAAAATAAATGGCCGATAATTTACTCGAGGATTGACTTGCTCATCTGTATTTTCCAAGGCTTGCATCATAAATTCCTTGCCAAACTTGGAAGCAAGCTGATCTCGTACCTGAATGAAGGCATATAAGCTAACAACCGATACAGTTCCATGCTTACTAGGCCGAGTTCCTTGACTTCTCCAACACGGGGAGCAGCCCAAATGATGGTATTGACTGCTTCTGCTATGCTTGGATCACATGTTCTAACAAGAGTGTTTAGCTGATATTATACTTGGATATCTATACTTGTAAGTTTCTAATAAACCAAAGCGTGCTAATAGCAAATCACAGTAAAGTTCTAGGCTTTCCATAGCTTCAATAAGCAAATCATCGCGTATGATATGCTCTACTCTGATACGTGCACTTTCTTCTTTTCCTTTTTCCAATAAAGTGCCAATCTCTCTTCTGTTTTGTTGGTTAAGAGAAGTCTTTTTGGCCTGTAGCATCTTGAGTCTATTGATAGACAGCTTAAGCTGTACTTTAAGGCGTGTAGGGTTAAACATGATAAAGAAAGAAGAAAAAAAAGGGTATGGCGTTGTGCTGTTTCAATGTATTGTGTAACTTGGCTGGACATGGAAAAAATAAGGACCTATTTTTCATTGACCTTTTTTCTTTTTTCTTTTTTATTAGATCTAGACATGATGAGTACTTCATCAGGTTTAAACATACGAGATGATGCCAGTATTCATTTAGTAAAAGAACAACCAAAGGCATCTCAGGTCACAGATGAGATCCGTATTTTTGATGGTGAAAATAGTCCTCAGAATATATCCACCTATGGTTTCTTGTTAGGTCTAGTCTGTAGTGCTGGCCTTATGTTTGCCTTGCTAAGTGGCAGTCAAATCCCTCAATTCGGTATCTTTCTGTCTGCTTTGGCTTTATTTCATTTCTTAGAATATCTTGCTACTGCTTTATTTAATGCTGATAAATTATCGCTTGACTGTAAGTTTCTTTCTATCTCTAAATCTCTAACACATATCATGGCTAGCCTATCTTATCAACCATAGTGCACATTATCATGCAGCACATGCAGTAGCCTTGTTGGAATTCTTGGTTGAATATTACTTTTTTCCTCGTTTCAAAACCTTTTGTTGGTTTAATTATATTGGTCTTTTGCTTGTCGTGGTGGGTCAAGCTTGTCGTACTATTGCCATGTTTTCAGCTAGACATAACTTCTCTCACCATATTGTAGACTACAAAGCACACAACCATGTTCTTGTCAAACATGGTATTTACAGGTACATGAAAAAGAAGAAAAAGATGGAGTTATTCTTATGATAGTTTAGCATTATGCGCCACCCTTCTTATGTGGGCTTCTATTGGTGGGCATTAGGTGTTCAACTATTGCTTGCTAATCCTATCTGTTTTGGCTTATTCGTCTACTGGCTTCAAAAGTTCTTTTCTGAGCGTATTCAATATGAAGAACATACATTGGAACGTTTCTTTGGACAAGAATGGAAAGAATATAAAGCAAAGACGCCTACGCTTATGCCGTTTATCAACTAAGTCATGTGTTTATTAAAAAAAGAAAAAATCCTTGCATTTTTCTGGTTTATTTGTTTCTTTCTTTCTTCTTTATGAAACACATCTCTCTGTTAGACTTGCCTAGTGAAATTATTCAAAGGATTATCAATCTTTCTTCAACCATTCCAGAACGACAAGCATATGAATGTTGGTCTTATCCAGAACATAGCTATTATGATCTCAAATCAATTGCACTCTGTTGCCGTCGTCTTTATCTCTTATGTCTACCCTTTTTATGGAAACATAAGGAGTTTATTTTACCTGCACAAGACGACCAAAAGACAGACAATGATAATGTACATGTAGCCACAGATATTTTATCTAAAAAAGCACAGTTTCAATACAGTTATTTGGGAGACTATGTACGCTCACTTTACCGTGACTTGACCAACAGCCCTTATTTTGATTTACATAATTCGATGATTATGGCTCAATTGGTGTCCAACTTAAAAGCACTACGCATCGATTTCCATCCCATGACTCGTACTGAACATTATGGGTTGCGTTATTTTGTAGAGCATTGCCCTCATCTCGGTGAGCTTTATCTAAGTCATTGTTGTGATACTTTTGACGATTTTTCATCACTTATTACTTTTCAACCTCCTTTGATCTCACTCACACTTGTACACTGTACTATCAAACAAACGACCTTTGATAAACTAGCCGAATTCTACAGTGCTTCACTAGAGAGTGTCTTTTTGGAACAAGTCTTGGTTGAACCAGATCAACAAAGCCTATTTCCTTATCAACCCACATCAATCCCCCAAAGTTTAGTCCAGTCTTTATTTCAATCATCTCGTCTTGTCCAACTTGCTCTAACGACAGACTCTATGTCTATCTCTCTTTTGTGTGTCTTGGTAGATCATGCACCCTACATGGAAAAACTCACTATCATGTTATACGAACTCATACCTGTTTATGTTCAACGCGCTATTGAAACACTTTCCAGACTTGTTCATCTCTCAACACTCTCCCTTAAATTCAATCAATGCTATCCAGAAAGTGGTGAATATACAAAGCTACCATGTCATGCACCCAGTTCAGCATGGACTTTGTTTGCTACACAATTTCCCAAACTCCAATTACTTCATATTGCTACGACACGGCTACTTGTGACGCTTGATTTTATACCTATTTTGTTGCGTTCTAGCCCTCTGTTAAAGAATATCATGATCCATAACTTAGCCTTAGTGACAGAGCCCTACACCCAGTTAGAAAAAGAAACACACAGGATAAGGGAAGCTTACTTAAACGATTGTGAAACAATAACTTTTGATTTGCAAAAGTGGCAAGACTATAGGCAATTTATTTACTCCTACGAAGAGGCAAGGATGAAAGGCTTTGATTGTTTTGATAGGCAAGATCAAGTTTGTTTTATTAAAGGGTTTTGTTCCTTTATAGAATAGTGATGTTGCAATCCAGGAGACTTTAAACCTCCGTGTGCCTGAGGTGTGCAAATAAGGGGGCGCCACCATGATGTGACTTGTTTCATTTTGTGAAAAAAAAAAATGATTTTTTTTTAGTATAAAAAGGCAATGAAAAAAAATATTTCAAATTATTTTTTCTCTCTTCATTCTATCTATTTATTTCTTTTTTTTTTTCTTTTGAAATGGCATATGAACGCAATACGCTAGAAGGTGTCAGGTCCTGGCTCTCTGCAGAGGTGAATTCCATTACTTGGAATAGTGCCGCTGTTGCAAAAGGTCTCACAGACGACGTGATGGCTACGCTTGTGCATAATTTTAACCAATTCGATAGCCGAGTAAAACAAGCTATCTTATTGGGTATTATTTGTATGAGAAGAACAGACTTACTTGCTCTTGGAGATGAATTAACAAAGGTAATGTATTATATAAAGTTGTGTTGTAAATGATGATATACATGCAAAAAAAAAAAAATACCTAAATGACGTTGTGTGTTTTTTCTTTTTTTTTATATTTGACAATTTGATAATTAAAGCTTAAATTTTCTTTTTCTCTCAATAAAGAACAAAGAAAAGAAAAAGGAAAATTTAATCATACTGTAATTACACGAATATATTATTATTATTTTTCTATCGTATTAATTTCACTTTGGGAGAAAAGGCTGAATTAATTCATGTGATGAAATAATAAAAAGACAATTTCATGCATGTATATTCATTTACTACATACACA
The DNA here is from genome assembly GCF_025201335.1 of Gilbertella persicaria. Lineage (NCBI taxonomy): Eukaryota > Fungi > Mucoromycota > Mucoromycetes > Mucorales > Choanephoraceae > Gilbertella > Gilbertella persicaria. The sequence continues at coordinate 703,114 of NW_026251964.1, forward strand.
CCAGATTGACCTTGTTTGATAAATTTACTAACACCTTGTTTTCTCTCCTTTTTTCTAGATCACTCACATTGCTATGAATGATACTGATGAATTCGTCAAGACTTCTGCTCATATTCTTCAACATTATCCATTGAAACAGCAGTTTGATTTAAATGTGGATGTCTGGTCAAATGGGTTCAGAGGTTTACTCCAATCGATTGGTACTTCAGGTAAAATAAATATGGATATTGCTGACGATAGTACTCACCATTTAATAGTCAAACAAAAAGGATTCAATTTCCATCCACTCGAAGACATGATCAAACAACCTGCTGCTCGTCAAGCACCCGCATGTGTCTCTTCTACCTATCAAGATTACAAATTGACAAGCACACAGCACTTTAACTTGACATCCAATCCAAACGATATCATTTCTTCTGAGGCAAGACATGCACGTTTTAAGGAACTGGTTGAGATGGAAGAAAGATCAGAACAAGCCGAAGTTCAAGCTGCTCAAGTGGTTGCTCAAAAAAGAGCGGGTGCTGAGTTAGGCAGCATGGCTAAACGTATGGCTGCTTCACCCACCAGCAACAGTCAAAATCCTTTCCCTTATCCACCTGCTGTTCATCATCGTAACACCATGCCCCCAAGCCCTGGTGGTGTTCCAATTAGCAGACAAGGTTCTGTTCCTCCAAGAAACTTTGCGCTTGGTCAACCTCCCGCACCTGGCTCTTCTTCTTTGTTCACAAAGCGTCCTGCAAGGCCTTCACCTGGTGGTGGTAATGGATTATTTATCAAACAAAACAAACCTACTGGAGGACAAAGACCTGTTCATCGTGCTTCTATTGGTAATGCAGGTACGATGTTTTAGTTAAATATATATATATGTATGTGTGTATCTAACACGTTTGAATAGCTGCTAATTTACCAAGAGGTTTACAACGTGTACAAAAGACACAAATGCTTGACTTCAATGCTGCTACTCAATTTGAACAAGATCAAGCAAATGCCATGAAGAAGGCGCAAGATGGTGAGTTTTATTTTTGTTTATACCTATTCACTCATACTTCCATAGACATGAAAGCAAAAGCAGAAGCAAAGAAACAAGAAGTGGCTGAACGAAAGAGAAAAGCACAAGAAGAGAAGAGAGAAAGGGATGAAGCAAAACGATTACAAAAGGCTGCTGCTGCCGCAGAGAAAGCAGCCAAAAACACAGTGTTACCCAGATCACCTATCTCTAGACCTGCATCACCAAAGACGCCTACTTCGCCTATATCACCTAAAATTAAAGATGAACATGTCTTTATGTCAGAATTGCCTCAACAACAGCAACAACAAAACTCAAATGACACGAATGATAATTCACCTGCTCGTAGACTATCTTCTGGAAAGTTGACTACTTTTTGATCCTTGTTTCCTTATGCATCGATATATATATATTTAAATGTCATGTTTAAAATGACTACTTTATTCTTTATTTTTATTTTCTTTTTCATGATGATGTGTACATATATATATAATGAATTGTATTTAGCTCAAAATAAAGAAACATCGTTTATTCTTTTACTCTGCATGAACGTCAAAAGTTTCCGAATTTTAAAGTATGATAAATAAAACTGCATTCTAAAGGAGTTTAATGTAAAAAAAAAAAAAAAAATGAAATTTTATTTTTCTAATTGATTATTAGACAAAAAAAGTGAAATTAAGCAAATATGAATATGAAAAATGATATATTATCTATGTATATATAAAAAAGATTTGAAGCCTTCTTTTTTTTTTTTATCGTTTGGCTTTTCTGAACAAGAATACAAAGAAGCAGAAAGCGAAACAGTTAAAGACGGTGTATAAACAAAGGATACCAAAGTCTCTCCATCTGTTAGAGAAGGACCAACCAATTCTTTGCTCGTAGAAATCACCACCGGTATTGTATTGACAATAGTTACAGACATCAGTACCGTTAGGGTTACCAAGATAACCTAAACCACCAGATGCAAAGAAATCAGACATGTATTCTTGACATGTTTGACCAGGAGGTGCATTGATAGTAACAAAGTCACCATCACCACAAATAACAGGAACACTGTCTAAAGCATTGACGACTAGACCTTCAATCAGATAATGGTATGGATCGACCCAGTACATCCAGGCACTCCAGAAATGAGGCATGGCACTTGGAGGTTGCATGATACCAGCAAACAAAATCAAGATGGATGTGAAGAAAGGATTGATCACAGCTGCCATAGGCGGTGTGCTTGAGAAAGCGGCAATGGTAAAACCAAGAGAGACAGAGTAGAACAAGAACACAACAAAGTGAATAAAGAAGAAGCCAACACGGTCAGATTCGTTTTGAAGACCGGCAGTCCAGTAGAAACAGAACAAGAAGAGAACACTGAAACAAATCAAGTAAGGAATTTCGACCAACAAACAAGACAAGGCGAAAGGAGCCCAACCATAGTATTTACTGGCATATTCTCTACGGAACCACATACGTTCTTGCATGAATCTTGGTTGAGCAAGAATGATAAGAGCGTTTGACATCAAAAGTGTAGTAAAGACAGAGAACATACGGTTTTGCATGTCAGCAGGAGAGTTACCCAACTTCCAGAAAGAGAAACCAGAAATGAGACCAATGAAACAAACGTTGAAGAGACGACCCATGTTGTAAGTAGGGCAACGCCACCATGAGACATTCATACGCTTGTAGACAAGCCAGAATTGTTGGAAGAAATTAAGAGAGTAAGCACTTCTAGTGTTCTTATGATCCTTGTTAATAGAGCGATGAATTTCTTCGAGTTCTTCTTCAAGAGCCTTAGCTTCATCAGAAGCAGCCCAAACTTCACTCCAGTCCTTGGTGACTTTACCACTGGTACCAGCACCGACACATTCGAGAATGTATTCAGCAGGGTTAGCATTGGGAGAGCACTTGGCTGCACCATTCTTTTCAAAGTAATTGATCATAGTAGAGGCATCTTTACCAATTTCACCAAAGTAGGCAGTCTTACCACCACGAACCAAGAGACAAAGGTGATCAAAGTGTTCAAACAAAGTAGCAGAAGGTTGGTGAATGGTACACAAAACGGGCCAACCAGCATCAGCAAGCTTACGAATGAAACGGACAATGTTGAAAGAAGATTGAGCATCGAGACCAGAAGTAGGTTCATCCAAGAAAAGAAGCTTGGGTTTACCGACCAATTCAGTAGCAATAGTCAAACGCTTACGTTCTTCAACAGAGATACCAACACCGGCTTCGAGATCACCAACAAGAGCATCAGCAATCTTTTCCATTTCCATAAGACGAAGGATTTGTTCAACATAAGCATCCTTTTCTTCCTTGGGGACTTCAGCAGGTTGACGAAGATAGGCAGAGAATTTGAGAGCTTCACGAACAGTAGCAGCAGGGTTATGCACATCCATTTGTTCACAGTAACCAGTACTACGTTCAAAATCAGGACCAAGGACTTCACCGTTCAAGTAGATACGACCTTCGATTTTACCAATAGTCTTACGTTTAGCCAAGACATCCAAAAGTGTAGTTTTACCAGCACCAGAAGAACCCATCAAGGCAGTGAGATGGCCAGGACGGACAATACCACCAATATCATTCAAGAGTTGACGAGTACCGCCCTTGACGGGGACAGTGTAGTTCATGTGATGCCAGGAGAAAGTGGTACCATCAGTGACAGCTTCCATCTTTTCTTCTTGTTCAGTGACAGTTTGTTCAAGAGCTTGAGATTCGTCCATAACCTTAGGAGCTTTACCAGCCTTGTAGACCTTGGTAATAGAACCTTCCTTTTGAAGCTCGACATATTCCATAGCAAGAGCAGTAAGAACAGTAAACAACAAGAAGAAGAGAATGACAGCAACAAAGTTGATCCAACGTTGCCAGACATAGTAACCATAACCATCAGCCAAGTAGTCATCACCAAGAACATAGTCAGCACCGGGCTTAGCACCGTTAAGGACACATGTCTTGTATTGTTGATCCGTGTAGGAAGGACCGTAAGGAACACTACCAACACCTTCACAGCTGAAATGGAGGTTTCTCATTTCATTTGAAAGTAAGGCCTTGTAACCGTAAGCCAAAGGATTGATCCAATAAATCCTAAAAAATGAATATTAGAACACAAGATCAAATAAAATGCAAAAGCTTACCAGAAAAGCCATGGATGCATTTGCTTGTAAGGAATTTGATAACCACAGTAAATCAAACAGGCAATCAACAAAATACTGGACAATTGAGAGGCAGTAAAGAAGTTGGGACTGACAGCACCCCAGAAACGGAAGAAACCGTTCATACAAAGGTTAGTCACCACAAGAATGATCATGAATGTGAAGAACTATGAAATCATAAGTATTGGTTGTATTTTTTTTCTATGACTTACTCTTCCTGCTTCAAGGATCAAACCCATCATAAAATAGACACAGATTTCAAAAATAAGCACTTGAATAATAGCCAAGGGAATATCAGCGACAACAGTAGCAATATAGAAAGCAGAGGGGCGGTATAATGCATAGTGTTTGTGTTTTTCTAACACACGACGACCTTGCATGAAAGCTAAATGAAAATAAAAGCGTTAGCTATATATAGCTTTTGAAATTCAATGGTTTACCTGCTAGTTCAGATTGAGCAATCAAAGCATTAAACAAGAGAGAGAATAAGAAAGAACCACCACGAGAGAAAGCACCAGAAGCATCAGTAGGCATCATAAAGAAACAAGAAGCCATGATAAGACCCTTAACAACGACACCACCATAACGAGAGATAAGAGCACCCTTATCACCGAGGATAAGTTGGAATTGACGAACAGTAAGAGACTTGACTTGTTGATAGTAAGTGGCAACAAAAGGTGATCGCTTAGGAGCGTGCTTTTGATGAGCTTCAACAAAGGCTTGACGGAATTTTTCATCAGGACGGTCTTGTTGAATCTTGTTTTCATAGGCATCACGTTCTTTCATCATTTCAGCATAGACAGAAGATTCCTTGTAGGCCTTTTCGAATTGGACAGCATTGATAGGAACTGAGTTCTTGTATCCTTCACGGTATTGACGTTCATTCATGTTACAGAGACCAGTCAAGAAATCAGGAGTAGATTTACGATCAGGACAATAGAACCCCATATCTTCAAAGTAAGATTTGGCGATAGAAGTAGGACCAAAGTAGATACAGCGACCTTCATCAAGAACCATGACCTTGTCAAAGAGATGGAAGATACTATCAGAAGCTTGGTAAAGAGTAGAGATAGTAGTCTTGTGCATAATATCAGTCATGATACGAAGAGAACGAACATAATCAAGAGCAGAAGAGGCATCAAGACCACGAGTAGAACAATCCCAACAGTTGATAGAACTACGAGTTGTCATTTGTTCAGCAATAGAAAGACGCTTACGTTCACCACCAGAAAGACCACGGACAAAAGCGTTACCGACCATGGTATCCATTTGTTTAGTTAAACCAAGCATGTTACCAAGCATGTAGAGAATCTTGTTGATGAACTCTTTTTTTGTTTCGTCAGGCAAACGTTTACCGGGAGTCTTGTTCTTCAAGGCGAAGCTCAATGTTTGCTTAGTAGTTAAAGTAGGGTAGTGAAGATCTTCTTCTTCGTTGTAACAGACTTCACCACGGAAATACTTGGCAAATTCTCTGGCTTCGATACCACCATAGTGGACATCACCTTCAATTTTGGTATAAGAGGCACGCATGTTAGAAAGTACACGCAAGAGAGTAGTACAACCAGCACCAGGACGACCAAGAACAAGCAACATTTCACCATCTTTGACAAAACCGTCATTGTCTCTAAGGATAGTGAAATCGTGACCTTGATGCTTGCCCCATTTCCAGAACTTGACAAAATCACGCATCCAGGTATAATTGGTAGGAATCGTTTTGGCATCGGCACCAAGGCCTTGAACTGTCAAATTCTTCCAGATGACACCCATCTGCTTAGGATAGAAGCCAGCAGCTTCACCTTGATCATTTTGGTCACGCAAAAAGTCAGTCAAATCAAAATCTCTTACATCGCCCTTTTCAGCTTCACCAGCAGAAATGGATTTGCGGCGAGATACACGAGATTGGTGAGTTAATTCTCTTCTAATTTCTTCGTAGTTGCTCATCGCATCTTCAATGTTGACAGCGTTACCGTCAGCTTCACCGAAGCCACCGGCGGTAGTATTTTGCTGATTTTGATAGGTGGTAGTTTCATTGTCGCTCAAGTTGATTTCTTCTTTTCCATGCACACCTTCGATGGTAGATTCATCGGAAGAGTGGTTATGTCTATGTCTGAATTCTTCATCACGATTGTTCTTGGGTTGTTGCATATCTTGCAACGATGGAATATCCATGTTGGATTATTAAATTTATTGATTTGCGTTGGTGAAAAACGTCAAATAAAAAAAGAGGAACAAAAGAAAGCAAAAAAAAAAAAAAAAAAAAAAAAAAAAAAAGAAAAAGGAAAAAAAAAGAAAGGTTTATATAGAAAAAGGATGATTATAAATCAATAAAAGAAGAAGAAGAACCAAAGAAATCGGCTTGCTATTTTATATTTGATCTAGTTCCTTGAACTCTCCGGGTAAAATATTCAAAGCCTGAACAGTTCTACCAGCCGTTTGAGGATCCGCCTAAAGAAATCTGTTTTTGTGCGGTAAAACCATTTCTATGTTACACAAAATTACCATTCTGGCATTTAAACGAATCGTTTGGAAATCGTTATATAGTGCAATAAACCAGGCATACTACACCATCAAAACTCCCATTTTGCTTGGAACAAGAACATATTTTGGTTTCAATAGATAATGGCCTTAAAACTTGAAACTGAGTAGCTTATCTAGTTTATCAAGTCCATGATCCCGTTTTACTGCTTGCTTAAAAAAGAAAGTTTTATGCCAATCTCACACAATAATTACATGGAAGTGGACTTACATGTTTATTCGCATCCTTCTCTCCGCTTGAAAAATTCTGCCAATCAATAACATCATTTCTTACCAAAAATAGGTCTCGGCCTGGATAAAATAAGGTGAGCTTGGCGGTAAAAGTATTCTTCAGACTCACTCTTTATTTATAAGCTTGTTGTTTGGTATTTACAAACTCTGATTTGAGACAGGATAAGTTTATTATTTCCCTTATCATGATCTTTCCTTGAAAGCATAGCTTCTTGGCGTACTATCATCTGGCTCTGATTTGTTCTGGATGTAATACTTCACTAAAAGAAACAGAGAGCTGGTTTGTTGGACAAAATTACTCCGCCCAACAGTCGTATTCAAATAAAGTGTCTATCTGATCTAATGACAGTTATTATCAACTTTTTAATAACAAACAGACCCTGCTCTACACAATTCCGTCGGTTGCCTTAAGGCTTTTTTTTTCTGTTTTTGATTCATCACACACAAAACATACAAATCAATCTTTTTTGTATATATATAGCATATTTATATCCGAAATAGAGTATTGAGTTACACATGTACAAATAATTTATTACATTCTTCTCTTCCGAAATGAATGAGTCTGAATGAAGGTAGGCCCTAAATCTTTGTTGTATAAGCATGCAGCCTATAAATTTTCTTTTTTTTATGTCTGTGCTAGGTCTTGTCTCCTATCTACTCACAGTTTCAGTATGGCATGCATTATTACAGAGTTTGCTTCGAAAAAGATTCGATAAGGTTATCCGGATATTAATTCTCCCTATCGTAGCAGAAAAATAGATTACGTTTTTCTCAAAAACTAAGTTTCATTTCTAGTACGCATCATTGAACAACAAGGAAAAGAGTTTGGGCTTTTTTTTTGACAGTTGAGAGATCCGAGATATACTAAAAGTTGGTGACATGTCTATTTTTGTAGGTACTATATACGATTATCAAATTGATTTATGTTGACTTTAAAATAGAAAAGTACAAGAAAAAACATAGTAAAGAACGTGTATACACCAAACGGAAAAATTATTCGCGCATTTCTGAAAAAAAGATGTGCGTACTTTTAAAAAAATAAATCGCACAGAAAAAAAAGAAAATTTAGCGTAGTATTTGAAAAAAAATCAGCATATTCAACAGAAAAAAAATGGCGTAGTTTTCCAGCTCTTTTTTTCAACATTTTATTACGAAAATGAATAACATTATTTTTGAAGACGGGTTAGGAAACCAACATGACATTGAAGGAAACGAAGTTGTAGAGTTTGAAATGGAAATTGACAACGAGATGTATCCAGTCGAAAGCGTAACAGACTACGATAGATACACAGATTTAAAGCCTCCCGAGAGAGGGATCGAAAAGAAAGCTGAGTTACCTGCAGAGCTGAAGCAAACACCTGCGAGAACAAAAGCATATAAGCACTACAAGGATGCTGAAAAAGAAAAGCTTTTTTTTCTTTTCGAAGAAAAAGGGATGAGTGTTCGTGCTGCTGCCTTGGCCCTCAACATTAATGTTCGAACAGCACAAGGCTGGGTAGCCAAGAACAACAAAGATCCTCAGGAGTATATCCAAAGGGCTACAGGCAGTGGAAGACCTGTAGGCAGACCGCCCATTTTAACTGATGAGCACAGAGATTTCATGATCGAATGGGCAGACGAGAACACAAATTCCGTTACATTGGACGACATGCTTGACGTATTGACAGAAAAATTTGGCAAACTCGATATCAGCAAAAGCGGTTTCAACAAGTTTGTCAAGGATAAGTGTAAGATTACCTTCAAGCAGGCTCGTTTCCAAGCTTTCGAGAGAAACAGCTCTGAAAAAATCGAAGAGCGCTATCAGTGGGTGAAGAGATGGATGAAAACAGATATGGACTTCACTAGCAACTGTGTGTTCATTGACGAAGCTGCTTTCCATATCAACCTTAAGAGAAATTTTTCTTGGTCCAAAGAAGGCGAGCGTGCGATCGTGAAAGTGCCCAAAACAAGAGCAAAAACTACTACCATTTTGGGTGCCATCTCGCCTTTTGGTGTTGTTAACATTAGTGTAAGAAGACCAAGAGCATTACCCTCATCAAAGAAAAGAAAAGCAGCAGGAGGTTCGAATGCAAAAGTGGTCAGTAACAATGGTACAGTTACTGGACATTACTTCAATTTCATCAGTAGTGTTTTGGATGTCATGGATCGTCATGAGGAATTCCGTGGCCATTATTTGATCATGGACAATGCTCCTATTCATAAGCATCAAGATATTCAGAATCTCATTGAGGGCCGAGGCTATAAGTGCGTGTACCTCCCCCCTTACTCGCCTGAGCTTAATCCCATTGAGCAATTCTGGTCGGTTTGCAAAAGCAAACTCAAGAGGGAACAGCTTTTGGAAGAGGAGACATTGACTTCGAGAATTGCAGATGCTTGCAATAGAATTTTGTACAGTGATCTTAAAGGCTTCTGTAGATACTCTGCTGCCAAATTTGAAGATTGCCTTCAACGCAGACCTATTTAATAAACTCACGCATTTTGCGCATACACAAGCATGCTAATTTTTTTTCAAATACTACGCTAAATTTTCTTTTTTTTCTGTGCGATTTATTTTTTTAAAAGTACGCACATCTTTTTTTCAGAAATGCGCGAATAATTTTTCCGTTTGGTGTATTGTAAAGGAAAGATAGGCAAGCACGAGTAACTTCTCCGAATTCTAGAGTTACGCAAAAAAAAAATATGCTCCTACATGAATATCACATCCTCCGAACCTCATAGTGTGCTTGAAAAGAAATCGCTTTTTGGTAAGCCAGAATTTCTTTTTTATAACGATCTTGGTGTAATACAAAATGTGTTCTCGCCACAACGGATACCAAATCTGTGTATCCATAATTTATTAACGTTTAGAATTTTGTTTTTCTGACAGAATTCAATATAGAAGTAACATAGGCGTCAATTCCTTTTTCCCACTTTTGGACTTGACCTTTCTTGATCGTGTAAATTTCACTCTGGATTATATCTTCATCTTCTTGTTCATCCGAATCCGAATCTACTTCCGGTTCCATGATTTGTTTGAGGAACCAGATATCGTGGCTTACTACTATAAGTGCACCCGAGAAGTTCATTAATGCATCTACTAATACTTCCACTGTACCCATATCAAGATGGTTGGTAATTTCATCCAATATTAAAACATGAGGTCTCTCGTAGAGAATAAGAGCAAATGCCACTCGGTTACGTTGACCACCACTAAGTGAACGGATCTTTTGCAAGACATGTTTGCCAGACATGCCAACAGTACCAAAGTATGCACGACAATCTTGTTCGGACAAAGAAGGATATTTTGTCATCATGTATTCTACCGGAGTAAGATCCAAGTCTAATTGATCAACAATATGCTGAGAAAAGTATCCAATGCGCAATAGATTATGGTGATAAACCTCGCCTTTTGTTGGTTGTATCTTGCCGGTGAGCATATTGAGCAATGTTGTTTTACCACATCCATTTGGGCCAATAAAAGCAATTCGAGAGCAAGGTTCAATGCTGATAGAAAAGCTTTTAATCGTATTTTCACTCGCACCTGGATATCGAAACGAAGCTTCATTCATGCGGAACACAGGTCCATTATACCGCAAAGGAGATGGCTCAGGTATCTTGATAGCAGCTGTCTTGACAGCTTTTTCAACAACAATTTGCTCACGGAGAGTAAGGTGAAAGCCTGCTCGATTGTTTAATTTAAACCGTTTACCATCTTCTGTCTTTTCCATCCCTAGTCTTTCTAGTTTTTTGCGACGTGAATTCACCATTCCGTGCCTCTTGTCATCGCCTGTAGCTTTGGCTTGTTGCATGTTATGTTGAATGCTGTCTAAAATCTTCTTTTTCTTTTTCTCAGTGTTCTAAAAAAAAGGGAGAATGAATAAAAGCTAGCTAGGATCTGTAGACTTACGTCTAACAAGTTTTGTTTACGAATACGCTGTTCTTCTGTGTTTCTTTCCCAATCTTGATAATTGCCAGCATGATATTTGAGTTGCTTGTCTTTAAAAATGATGGTCTCATCAGTAACATTGTTTAAGAATTCACGATCGTGAGAGACAATTACAACAATCATATCACTTGTGTCGTTTACCAGGTATTCTTGCAGCCACAAAATAGCAGGTAAATCTAAATGATTTGTAGGTTCGTCAAGAAGCAAAACATCTGGCTGCATAAACAGACTTTTAGCCAAAGCAATACGCATGCGCCAACCGCCAGAGAATGTTGAGACAGGAGACATGGATTGACTTTCACTAAATCCTAGTCCCTTAAGAAGTTTCTTTGCTCGGTTCTGTCGTTCTCCTTTATCGATTAATTCAAAGTCTTCAAAAACTTCGGCAATGACTGAATTGGCAATATCGGCAGTAACGTATTCTTGAGGATTTTTTTGACAAAATTCACCGTACTCCTGTTCTCTTTTGACAAGTTTGATACGTGCATTCCTTCCGCGCAATCCAGATCGTTTTATAGCAATGCGATTGGCTTCTTCCACTTTATCTTTGATTCGAGAACAAAGAATAGAAAAAACGACCTTGTTTAAATCTTGACTTGAAGCATTCACTACTGTAGTGTCATCAATGACTTTTCGAAGTGCTGTATAGATATTCAGTATGAGAATACAAAATCAAACTCCTTACCTTCATATTCACGAACTGCGACCATAGCTTTCTTGTCAGCGCTTAGTACTTCGTCTACGACAACAGTTTCTTCATCAAAATCTTCTAATTGAGACACATGAAGAATATCCAAGTTTTGAGGCAAGCCAACCAATACATTGTCTGCTAGACAATACATCAAGATTGATTTACCAACACCATTTTGACCTACTAAACCATAACGAGTACAAGGTTTGAGTCGCAAATGAGCATCGACTAATAGATCTTTTTGATTAATTGAGATTTGAACTCCAGACAAATCAATGTCTTTGCTTAATGTCTCTAATGTTTCTGTATGGAATCGACTTTGTTGAGAGATGGCTACTAAATCAATCTCTTGGTCTCCATTTTCTTGGTCATTCTGTTGTTTTTTCATTGCTCGTTTTCCAATACGCTTTGTAGTGGAATTTGACTGTTTTGATGAATCGGAGCATGTAGTCATAGAAGAATTGAGACATTTAGTTGACTGATTTGCTTCCTGTGTATTTGTTAGTGATTTCATTCAATGTAATTTGTATTTTCGTTACCTTTTGATTGTCTAGTTGAATTGGAATCTTAGTTTCTTGAATCTCTCTATTTGCTTTAAATAATTGATCCGAGAACAAGGCATTATAGAGCGTGTTTCTAGTTTTTTCATTAATATTGGCGTCGATCAGGAATGCTTCAGTTGATTCGCGCACTTCTTGATGATCTGTCAAATCCATCTCATTCAAAATAATGCATATATAATCTGTTGAATCTTGATCCAACTTAATGCCAAAATACTCTAACTGTTGATTGAATTTTTCAGAGGCCATTGTCATTTTGTCTAATAAAGAAAACTTTATTTCTTCTTTTGTTTTATATTTACTGCATTGCTGCGGTCAAAGAATTGCCGCAGCAAACATATATAAAGGGGAAATAGCTGAGGTTAAAGCCTATGACTTGAGAGTTAGACCAAAGCGGTTAGTTATTCTTTCAATTTTATCATATACAACAGACAGTATCGAAATTTCAATTCAAAGTCATGAGTTTGTCTATCTTGTTATCCTTGATTCAATCAGATAGTTCTTGAAACTTTTAGACAATGAAACTTTTACTAGTTGAATTTTAAAACATTATATCCTTTTGAGCGACTTGAAACGCTTCAAGTGTCGATGTACAAAGGAAATAATCCAGTAACGCTACACAAATCAGCTGAATGACTTTCTTTAGCAGAATAATTGCCACTCCTAAAATGATTATCCTTTCAAGCTTGCAAAACCAATTTTCCTTAATATTGCGGAGCTCTTTGCCAAGAAAAACAATGCCAATTGATTGAATTAGTCATCCTGAAAGTCAGTTTTGAAACTTTGTTATGACCAAACGTTATGTTACTCGACTATGATATTGAACTGATTAAATCTTAAATGCATACAGCACCATTTTATGCTTTCATTATTTAAATGTGAACCACTGCAGAGGAAGCTGGATTGCTACTCAAGTGATTCATCACTTTATTTTATGGCAAGTTAGGTTATACATTATAATGAGCTCCACAAAAAAAAAAAATGTATTTTACAGTTGCATACATCTAAAACTTTATGCAAGAATTTATTTTGGTTTACGAAAAATGGAAAAGTTGCGAGTTTATATAAAAATGAGGTGATTAGGTAATAAAGAGATTGGTTGTGAATGCAAATTAAGCTTCGGAGGTAAGGGGTTGAAGTAGGTCGAATGAACCAGTACCACCTTCAACAACACGGCCAACAACAATACGTGATGATGGTGAATCAAGTGTATCATAATCACCGTGACTATAGAAATGAGTTAGTAAGGATTGTTACAGCTATTACGATTCAAACTTACAGAGTAGCTTCAGTCAAGAATTTACATGTAGATTCGAAACTCATCTTGAGGAAAGGTGCGACATTGGAGCCAATACCGATACGAGAGAATGGCTTGTAACCACCTTCAAAGGTCATGTAATCAGCAATCAAAGTCAAGTGGCGGCGATCCACCTTAATACCATAAACACCAAAGACAGCAGCGACTTCCTTAATGATAGCATTTCTGGCAGCTTCAACACCATACGTGTTTAAGATAGCAGCAATGTCGTTAGTGTCAATGAAGTTCACATCAATCAAGTCAGAGTAGGGCCACATTCCTCTTAAGTTAACACCTTCAGTTTGAAGACGCTTGGATGTATCGTTCTCTGTAGGGTTAACGTATTCGAAACAGGTTTGAATACCCTTAATTTCATGAACAACAGTACGAGAACAGGCTTCTTCGACCAAACCAACCATCAAAATCTTCTTGGTATCAGCAGGGAACTCCATGTCGATTTGACAGAAAGCACCATTCACATCATCGAAGATGAATTTCTTGGTGTATTTGCTCTTTTGAATGATACTTTGCTCAAGGTCCTTGTTCTTTGAAGACTTCTTGGGCTTTTCTTCTTCATCATCGTCTTCACCTGCCAAAACAGATTCTTCAAACTCTGCTTCTTCATCTTCAAGGGACTTATCAGCTTCTTCGGGGACAACTTCGTCTTCGTCAGCTTCGTCATAAGTGGCTTGTTGCTTGTTTCTAGCAGTTGTACGAGAAACCTTAGCATCATCTCCATTATCAGCATCAGAGTCATAGCCATCTCTAGCAGCAGCTTCGCCGAGGTTTTCGTTAGCATCATCGTCAGAAAGACCACTCATCTTGTGAGCCTTGCTAATATCATCCACCTTCTTGGTATCCTTAAGATCTTTACGGATCAATTCTTCCAAATCTCTCAAGAATGTAGAAGATAACACTTCCTTAATCTTGTTAGCAGAGACGCGGTATTCTTCCTTGTATTCACTTTCATTAAAGAGATTGAGACGAATAGAATATGTCTTGGAACGACGGTAATTAGTTTCAGCAGACTTGGCAGTGGTCTTTTCAGTGACAGATACATCGTCCACCAATTTAGCCAAAGTCAATTTAGAGGCAGCCTTACAGAATTGAGAAGCCTTCTTGGCATTTGTCTCAGGGCGAAGAGGCAGCAACATGGTAGGTGTCTTGATCTTACGAGCAGCAGTCATAATGATTTCACGAAGACGAGGAATACCCAAGGTAACGTTAGCAGCACCATAACCAGCAAAGTGGAAAGTGTTCAAGGTCATTTGAGTAGAGGGTTCACCCACAGATTGAGCAGCTAAAAGACCAACAGCTTCACCAGGTTCGACCAAACTGTGAAGATACTTCAAGTTCATTAAAGCCTTGAACTTGCTCTTTGTCAAACCAGCATAACGAGCTGTATTCTTGGAGACCTCAGCATCCTTTTCAAAAGGCATCTTGTCAGGGTTCTTTTCCATATAATCCTTCATAGCAATGGCGAAACGCTCAGAAACAACACCAAGGTGAGTACCAGGATTGTAGACAGAAAGGGCAGGGTCGTACTTGTTGGGCTTCTTGAGTGCCTTCTTGGCGTAATCTTCACCCTTCTTGGTCTCCAGCGACTCAAGAGCAGCTTTAGGGTTGTATTTTTGAGAAAGAGCTTCAAAGTTATGAGCAGAGAAACTGAATTGGTTGATATGTTTGGCTTTGATGACATCCAAAGAGTCTTCACCGTAATGGAATTGTAAGACGGAACCATCGGAATCACGCACAGTGTGATCATAGTGAACACGCAAGCCTTCAAGATGCTTGATCAAACAACGTTGCAAGTAACCGGAACGAGATGTCTTGACAGCAGTATCAATCAAACCTTCACGACCAGCCATACAATGGAAATAATATTCTTGGGGACGAATACCCGTTAAGAAACGACCGGTGACGAAACCACCAGCACGTGCGCTTGTATCGAAAGGACGGAAAGAAGGAAGCGAACGACCAGACACCATGAGAGGTACACGACGGCCTTCAAGTTCTTGTTGACCAAGCAAACAAGAGATTTGGGTAGCATTGACGTTAGAACCCTTGGCACCAGAAACAGTCATCATTTGCATGTCGTTCTTAGGAAAGGGACGGAAGAGACCGTTGGGAAGACAGGTTTGTGTGATTGAAGAAGTCAATTTGTTGACCTTGGCCTTCATAGCGTTATCCAAACCAGCTAATTTGTTATCATCACGGATGACTTCGTTCATACGGAGTTTAAATTCTTTAGCGAGAACAGAAGGGTTGGCAGTTTTAGCAGTATCAGCCAAACCAAGGAATTCCAAATGAGCTTCATCACCAAGGCCCTTGCCGCCATCAAGCAAATCACGACGCCATTTATCACCTTCCTTTGTCAAGATCAAATCATCCATACGACAGGTAAAACCATGGGATTGAATGAACTTGATAAAGAGACGACCCAAAATACTCAGAAGCATACCAGCTTTTTCAGGACCATAGATTTCATAGATAGAGTGCACAAGACCAAAAGAAGAAGCACCAAATTGAGACTTATCTAAAATACCATGCAATAATTCACCATCCATTACATTTACAATTTCTTCTTCCTTGGCATTAGGGCCCCAAAAACGAGCAGGGACCTTACTCTTAGAAGTCATGTTGAGTTGAGCACTACCCCAAGTCAAGTTCTTCAAGATAGTAGAGAGAACTTGCTTACCAGTCCATAAAGGTTGAGGCTTAAGGATAATAGGAGGCAAAGTTTGAATCTTACCACCACCTGTACCATCAATTTCAGGACGAAGAGAACCATACAAAAGTTGTTGGTATTCATCTCTTGTAAAGAAAGTATCACGACAACTCATCCATACACCAGAATCAACACTATCTTGGATAAGACCACGGAGAGGGTCACCACTGGTAGGAACCAAGTATTGGTTATCGGTGTTGGCGATGAAAGAAGCTTCAGCACGAGCAATTTCGTTTTGAGGAAAGTGAATGTTCATCTCATCACCATCAAAATCAGCGTTATAAGTGTTACAATTGGCATAGTGCATACGAATTGTCTTTTCACCAGGCAAGACACGAGCCTTGTGAGCCATGATGGAGGGCTTGTGAAGTGTAGGTTGACGGTTAAGCAAAAGCATATCACCATTACGCAAGTGACGGAAGACCTTCTTGTTGACTGTTTGAGTACGAGTAGGATAAGGGTTGTTGCCAGTTTGAGTAGTAGTAGAGCTTTGAGGAGCCAAGAGAGAGTTGGCAAGAGCAATACGGGATTCGATACTCAAATCTGCAAGTACATCAATGGATTGATCTTCATTTTGAACATGAGTAGCACCAGGCCATTTGTTGGGACCATTGATAACAGCTTGTCTCATTTCCTTAAAATTATGAGGAGTAACAGGCTCAGGGTATGTCAACTTGGTGGCAAAGACAGGAGGAATACCAATCTCTGATGTTTCAATAAAAGGATCGGGCGAAATAACGGAACGAGCAGCATAGTTAACACGCTTACCCATCATGTGCTTTCTGAATAAACCTTCCTTCTTTTCTAATGCTTGACGAATACCAGGAGGATTGGTTTTACCTTGAGCCACTTGAGTAGGGTTCTTTGTGGAATCAATAAAAGAGTTGACAGCATGTTGAAGGTTAATGATAGCTTCAACAAAGTTGTTACGGATACGCTCAATCTTATTCTTGTCAGCGGAATCTTCTTCAGAAGCCTTTTGAAGTTCTTCAGAAAAGTCGCGCACAAGGTGACTACCTTTCAAGATAGCAGACAAAAGTTCATTTTGAGGAGATTCAAAGATTTTATCACCCATGACAGAAGGAGGACGGAAACGAGTAGGTGCAACAGCCAAAGTTTCAATAAAGAACATATGATAAGTGGCTTTCTTGATAAAAGAAGGGACACGAGGATCACGAGCACCGTATAACAAAGTAGTTACTTCACCTTCCTTTTCAAACAAAGCCTGAACTTGCTTGCGAACTTCATAAGGCGTCATGAAACGCTGGCCATTGCTGTTGAAACCCTTCACTTCATCATCAAATCCAAGGTTGTTCTTAATGCGGTCCATATGAGCTTGTTCCTTTTTGCTGAGTTGAAGTTGGAAAAGTTTGGCAGCACCATCGCGACGAATAGGAGGAGAAATACCTTGACAATTAAGACATTTCTTGGTGTGAAGACAAAGTCTCATGAAGTCAGCCATGATCTTCTTGCGCACTTCATTAATCACAGTGATCTTGTAATGGTTGGCTGCGAATCGGCGAGCTTCTTCATCGGCTAATGAGTTTTTAACAAAAGTTTCAATATAATCAATGTATTCATCAGCACTGGCGATTAAAAGACTGTCTTCTTCCATTTTATCTTCCAAAGTTTCGTCTTCTTTTTCCTTCTTGATCTTTTTTTGGTCGAAATAGACTTCTTCCAAAGCTTGAGCTTCACGAATAAGACCATGTTGTAATAATTTCAATTGACCTGAAAAGCGCTTCATCTATACATTATATATATATATATCAGTCACTGAATTATGCTCGATGTATCATCATCATTACCACTGCGCGGGAAATACGGAAATGGTGACAATAGACACACTTGGCACGAAGAACAGCATAAAGGTTGTCGAAAAACATGGGATTATAAGCGGGAATAGGCACTTCAATATGACCATAGTGACCGGGACAGTTAAAGTGATCTTGAGAACAAGTAGCACAACTATAAAAAAAATTGCATGAGCTTTGTATGGTGTTTTGACGTGTATTACATTTGTGTCTTTTGATAAGGACCGAGGGCGGGATCGTAAAGACCACCTTTAGTAGGGTGACCCAAAGTGTCAAAAAGTACAGGGTTAACAATTTGCTTGACAGAAATCTTTCTTATTTCATTGGGCTCATAAAAAGAGAAAGATACTGAGTCAACCTCAGTACCAATAGGAACTGAAATGTTCATATTAATAGAAAGGTTTTCTGTCTAGTGAAAAGACTAAAGAAAAAAAAAGCACTTCTTTTTTCATGTATAGCTCAGCTTTAAAAAAAAAAGTAGAAAAGCAGTCTTCTTTTCTGTTTCTCGGTCCAAAGCCACTGAACCCAATGTCCTTAGGTAAGCATTTAGGCGGCGATTTGACAAAGGCTTATATAGATGAGGGGTTAATCACAACCCAACAATTGGTGGTTTTTCTTTCTCAAATAAAAAAATATGGCCAAAGGTATGTGTTGACTCGACTGGATAGCATTATTCATGTAGAACTCTAGCTGAAGCGCAAACAAGTACTGCTCTTCCAGGACCCAAGAACATGAAAGAGTGGTATCTTCTTTCTTACAATCAGGTCTCTTTCGGCGGTTGGGGTTGGATTTTATTATTAACACTTACTCAACTCTACAATACCCAAGGAGATTATACGACTGTTTTTGATGTTGTTTGGCCAGCATTGTCTTATGTTCAAACGGCTGCTTTGTTTGAAGTAGGTTCAACAAAGACGAGAGCAACATGTTCACCCTCTATTGTAGGTTCTTCATTCTTTGTTGGGTTGGGTTAGAGCACCAGTGATGACTACTGCTATGCAAGTTGCATCCCGGTTATTTTTGGTATGGGGCGTAAACTATATTGTGCCCGAGATTCATACCCATTGGTCTTTCACAACCATGGTTATTGCTTGGTCCATTGCTGAACTCGTACGTTATTCTTTCTACACTTTCCATTTAAGTGGTGGTGTTCCTGGTTTTGTTTCTTGGGCTCGTTATAATTTTTTCTTTATCTTGTATCCTTTGGGTGTTTTTTCTGAAATGATGATGGTTTATCAAGCTTTGCCTTATGCCAAGGCTATTGATACATTGTACTTTTATGGATTGATTGCTGTTGCTCTTATTTATATCCCAGGTAGAGTCTGATTGAATTTTAGTCTTGTTTTAACAAAAGAGTAGGTTTCCCTGTCTTGTTCTCTCACATGTTGGTACAACGTAAGAAATACATGAGAGGTGATACAAAAAAGAAGCAATAAAAGAAAAAATAGAGTTTATTTAAAAAGAAATGTCAATAATACCACCTATGCTGATAGAATAAGAGGCTTCACTTTCTGGCATATCAGGGGAGTCAAATAATTTGGCTACTCTTTCTTCGCCTCTGCCTTTTCTCAAGTAGATACGTGTAGATGATCTATGATCGAATGAGCATACATTTTCTTTATGATTCACTTACGCATGGGCCTAATATCAATTGATAAGCTATGTGTGTTATTGAATCCAATTGACTTACCAATACATGTCCACCTACAGGCTTTTTTGGATCAGCAACAAATGTCATGCCAGCTACATAAGACGATAAGCGTGCGATATTCTTGCGTTGCATTACCTCCTGGATCAGAAGAGACTTGATTCGTCAAGAAGACAGCAACATTGTATTCTTCAGAAATCTTTGTCAATCGACTCAACATTTGGTTGAGTTTCTGTTGTCGATCAGCTAATTCACCACGACCAGAATAATCGCAGCGAAAGAGAGAGATAATGGAGTCAATGACCAAGAGACGATAAGCACCTTTTTGTTCAGCGAAATGAGCAGCAAGTTCAGAAATGAGATCCATTTGCTGATCGCTATTCCAAGCGCGAGCAACTACAATGTTATCAAGTACAATATCTGGGTCTACACCAAATCGATCTGCAATGGACATGATACGATCAGGTCTAAAAGTACCTTCTGTATCAATATAGGCTGCTTTGCTACTGGCACCGCCTTCTTCAGGAGACAGTTGAACTTGCACACACAATGTATGAGCCAATTGAGTCTTTCCTGTTCTGTATTCACCAAATACTTCAGTCAATGACATGGTTTGTATACCACCTAGTTAAGGATTGAGCAAGTAACTTATCGTAAAGCACGCACATACCTCCAAGAAGGGCATCCAGTTGTTTACTACCAGTAGAGATTTTGACCACTTTTTCTCTTTGAACAGCAATTTGTTTTGCTGAGACAAATCCAGGTCCCTATAGACAGAGCATGAGCATAAGACAATAAAACGAAACTATTTTACTTGGCTTTTAATAGCTGCTTCTTTGATCTTGTCTACTTTTGTTTCGGATAAGCCTTTGATCTTGAGCAATGCTTTCTTTGTCATCATCTGAACTCCCTAAGCCAAGACATAAGTCTGTATGCTAATATGCTTGCTATTTACTCTGACTGTGCATACACCTGCAGCCTTTAGTTTTTGAATGTCAGCTACACCAATGCCATGCATCTGAAGTTCATCTACTTCTGTGTAAAATAACTAGAGAGTATATTACTAATACTAGCCATCACCAATCATATGCTGTGTAACTTACTCCTTCCTCTTCATGTTGTTCCTGAGGTTGTTGATCCAATTCTTGCGTTTGGAGTATAGATGAAGCGTCTTCATCGATAACAGATCCTTCTCTTTTAGACGGCATATGGATGTTAAAGAAAAGAAAGAAAGAAAGCAAACAGCATAATGAACTTACTAAATAAAGAAAAATCATCCATTGTCCAATCAGAACTTGATTCAATTCTATGAGCTGACTGTACAAAAAAAAAATAAGATGATTATTCATACGTACATGTGTTACATTGACCCCGTATTTTTTTCTATAGTCTTACTTTATGATGGCTGTTGAACGCAATAGTTTGTTGAAGCAGAAAAAGAAGTACGTGGTATGCTGACAAAACAAATACGAAAAATGCACTATTTACGCCTAAAAGTATATCAAGTGGTGTGACTTTTTATCAATCGGGTATAAAAATCAGCTCAGGTTCTTGTATATTTCAGTTTCTTTACTTCT
The DNA here is from genome assembly GCF_025201335.1 of Gilbertella persicaria. Lineage (NCBI taxonomy): Eukaryota > Fungi > Mucoromycota > Mucoromycetes > Mucorales > Choanephoraceae > Gilbertella > Gilbertella persicaria. The sequence continues at coordinate 724,269 of NW_026251964.1, forward strand.
CTTATTTTTTTTTTACTATGCTATCAAGATTATTTTCTGCTTATCGAAACACAAGTATTCAACGCCCAGTACAACAACAAGGTCGGCTTTCTTTGGAAGATTCATCTGAAGAACTTGTTAGGGCTACTCAAACAACGAAAGCTATCCATATACCACTTTCAACAGCAAGTAGTAGTGCATTGACTTGCTTTGGACTATCCTATAACAACACAGATGACTTTATTCAAAAGGATCTTATCTCAACTTCTCTTTACTAAAAAAAAAGAAGAAGAAATGGCGCTGTATATAACCAATCCCTGTGGAGTATTTCTAAATTAGAATGTCGCATTATACACCAAGGCCAAATGACCCTTAAAAGCTGCACTCGAAACATAAAAGTCATAACTCCTGTATATTTATTTATTTGTAAATAAAATCTATCTATTCAAATAAGTGTACGAACAATGGGACTTGGTTTTGCCCTGGTGCTTTATGTGTTACATGATATTATTTTATCCAATAACAACTGATTCTTTAAATAATCTTTTTTTTTCCTTCATTTTCTTCTCGCTTCCTTTCCTTTATTTTTATAGAATGGCTATTTCAGTCTCTTCTTCTGGCATAGGTATTGCTCATCTCCCTAACCAAAGACACAAGATCGTGACCAACCAAGGCTGTGACTTCACTATCATGGTCTGTGGTGAGTCTGGTCTCGGGAAAACAACGTTTGTCAACACACTCTTTACAACCACTTTAAAGGAACCCAAAGATCAATCGATTAGACATACAAAACAATTAGACAGAACTGTCGAAATTGAAATTACAAAGACAGGTAAAAAAAAAAAAAAAAAAAAAAAAAAAAAAAAAAAAAAAAAAAAGGCAGATCTACAGAATTTAAGACTCACGCAACAATAGAAATCGAAGAGAAAATGTTTAAAGTCAAACTATCTATTATAGACACACCTGGTTTTGGTGATTATGTCAATAGCCATAATAGCTGGGTTCCTATTTCAGAATTCATTGACGATCAACATGAAAGTTTCATGCGTCAAGAACAACAGCCAGATAGAAAGAACAAGATTGATATGCGAGTCCATGCATGTCTATACTTTATTCGTCCTACAGGTCATAGGTATTTGAAAACTCAATTGGGATCTCATTGACTTATATTGAAACCAGATTGAAGCCTTTAGACATTGAAATGATGAAAAGACTCGGTTCTCGTGTCAACCTGATTCCTGTGGTAGCCAAAGCAGACACATTGACACCCAAAGACTTGGCTGCCTTTAAAGAACGTGTACGTCAAGACATTGAAGCCCATCACATCAAAGTCTACCAATGCCCTGTAGAAAGTGAAGACGAAGATGTAACCAACCTGAACCGTGATATCACAGCTGCTATGCCATTCTCTATCATTGGCTCACTTGAAAACGTTCAGACACCCGACGGTCGTACAGTCAAGGGCCGTGCCTATTCTTGGGGTGTGGCTGAAGTAGAGAATGAAGCTCATTGTGATTTTAAGAAACTGAGACACTTGTTGGTTCGTTCACATATGTCTGATTTGATTGAGACTACAGAGTCTGTTCATTATGAGAATTATCGTCTGAATGAAATGGCTACACGTAAATTTGGTGAAAGCAAGGTGGTCAAGGTAGAGAATCCCAAGCACCGAGAAAAAGAAGAAAACCTTCGAAAGGAATTCACAGAACAAGTCAAGAAAGAAGAGAACCGTTTCCGCCAATGGGAAGCTCAACTAGTTTCTGAACGTGATCGTCTCAACAAGGATTTGGAAATGCGACATGCACAAATCAAGGCACTTGAACAAGAGCTGGAAGCTTTGTATCACAAAAATGGTGGCACCATGAGAAGATAATTTCATTACTATTTTACTTAATTTATTTATTATAAAGTCAATATTTATTATGATCAAAATGGTATATATAAGGTGTGTATGTACAAAAAAATAAGGAGGAATGGGGGTATATCTCTAAACAGGTGTTTCTTGGTGAGGTCTGTTCTTGTTAAACATAGCATATTGACCAAAAATAGTAGCATCAAAGATAAGTGTGCCTGCACTACCGATAAGAAAGGGAACAGCTTCTAACATAGTAGCACGAGTAGCATGAGGATTGGTAAAGACACCGAGTACATAGGTCAAATTTCCCATGGCAGCAAAAAAGAATAAAGCCATCGACAATCCTTCTACAGAGCGACGACGAAAGTTTTGATAGATTTGAGGTAAACGAGATGAAAGGTAGAGAAAAGTACAGAGCCAGGCAAAAAAACGGCCTACCCAGATAGTCTTGTCTTCATGGTGAGATGTGATCATCATATCTTGTGTCGTCAGACTAGCATCGGAAGTGAAGCCATTGAGCGTTAGGAAGCCAAAAAAGAGCATCATGGTGACATATTTCTTGGGTTGAGGTGAAGAACCTAAAAGAGAAGATTGCTCGTTGATTTCTTTTCCACCACCTGTACTATAGGTAGTATAAATGCGTTCACCAATGACGTTGTCTACAGGAGGTGTTGGTGTAGGCTTGATTTCATCTTGACCATCAAACCAACGGCGAAGGCGATTGTCAGTGTATTTAACATAATAAAGCCATTGGAAGCATAAGATAGTATCGATAATGGTATAATAAATGGATAGATAAAGTTGAAAAGGAAGTTGGCCGGTAATAATGCAACCGATGAAATTGGCAACATCACCTAAGTCAGAATGATCAATACTTAAACTAACAATCAGACAAAACTTACCCGCTAACCAGACAGTCAGGAAAGTAAAACTAAGGCCTTCTGCATCACGCAATCTGTAGTTTTTGATCACTTGACTATAAAATAAGACGATTAATGACTCTATATGATATGATCACACACAATACATACGGCATTTGTGCATTGAGCCAACAAAAAATAGAAAGATAGCCAAACAATAAACTAATTGATTCTTGCCATCCATAAACACATTGACCAAAAATATTCTATGACATTGTCAGTATGTTATTGTTTATATGTTTATTACATACAAAGATCCAGTGAATGGCTAATGTACCATCACTTAAAACAGGACAAGTAGTCTCCATAACAAAAAAAAAAAATGAACTAAAATAAAAAACAATAAAAAAACCTCCTTTTGTTCTTATTTATACAGAAGGAATGCGGTCATTGAACCAAAACCATACATCTGATCTTTCTTGCTATAAAAGGAAACTTAAATTTGATGAAGTCTAATGTAGCTCCATTCATCAAGATGCCCCTTGACGGATTTGGAACTCACTCGTGATTGATCACCGTTTCTTTTTTGGAAGAAAATTTCTATTTTCTATCACTCTGCATAATCATCTTGATATACAAAGCAAATGTCAGTGACGTATTCCTAAATACTCTTTATTTTAGACAAACAGGAACATACAATAGAAGCATCTTGAGATACGGTCAAAGGACTTGCATTTGAAATTTCTTTTTAAACTGTTTCTTTAGGCCGATTTTTCGGTTAAAAAAACAGAGTAAATGATAAAGAAAAGCTTATCAAAGAAGAAAAAGACATTTTTGACAACATCTCGTGGGAATACGGCGGTCCCTGGGATTTATAATTGTTACACTGCTTAGTAGCTTTTCTCTCTCATTTTTTCTTTCAACATTTATAAAATGCTTTCTACTCGTCTTTTCTCTGCTAGACGTTTATTTGTTCGACCTGATTTTTATCCCGCTCGATTTTTCTCCACTGTAAACATGACCAAACAACCGCAATTTTTTGATTTAACAAGTGACACTGCTACTGAACCTACTGATGATATGTTTGATATGATGAAATTAGCCCACCGTGGTGATGATGTGTTTAATGTAAGCCGTATCATGACTTAATATGTATTGACAAGCTATAGGCAAGCACTTCTGTCAATGACCTGGAAAAATACGTTGCTAAACTACTGGGTAAAGAGGCTGCCTTGTTCTGCGCTACAGGTTGCATGACAAACCAACTTGCCCTTCGTGTCTTATTAACACAGCCACCTCACTCTGTCTTGTGTGATGCTCGTGCCCATGTATTTGTATATGAATGTGGTGGTATTTCTTACCATTCTCAAGCAAGCGTCTCTCCTGTCATGCCTAGAAATGGTCATCATTTAACACTGGAAGATGTCATGGACAATGTGATTACAGACACCTTAGCATCTGCACCCACCCGTGTTATTTCCCTTGAAAATACCCTGAATGGTACACTCATGCCAGTTGAAGAAATGAAGCGAATCCACGACTTTGCTCGCCAAAACGACCTGAAGCTTCATTTAGATGGGGCTAGATTATGGAACGCAAGTCAAGAGACGGGTATTCCTATGCATGAATATGGTCAGTACTTTGATACAATCTCGGTGTGCTTGTCAAAGGGTGTAGGTGCACCTATTGGATCCATCATGGCAAGCACACAAGAAAACATTGTGCGTGCAAGACACATCCGAAAGCTGATGGGTGGAGGATGGAGGTAAGACAAGTGTTTAGATAGGCTGAGACTGATCTTCTTGTAGACAAGCTGGTTTTTTGGCTGTGGCTGCTAAACATTGTATCGATACGGTTGTGCCTACCATGAAGCAAACACACAACATGACAAAGCAACTGGCTACAGCGTTGCAAGAGTTAGGCATGAATTTAAGCACGCCCTGTGAAACCAACATGATCTTTTTAGATACTGCCAATGCAGGCATCACAGTAGATGATTTGGCTAAAGCACTCAAGCAGCATGATATTTTGATCGGATCAGGTCCTGGCACCAAGACACGTATTGTCATGCATTATCAGATTACACAGCAAGCCGTGGATACGTTTATTCAAGTAGCCTCAGATGTAGTGGAGAAACGAAAGGCAGATCCTAAACCTATCGTTGTGGATGCTTTGAATAGCAGTTCTATTTACAACACAAGTGTGTAACTTGTTTATTGAATAAAATGTATGTCATAGTTCGTTTGTGTGTGGACAATGATTTTCATGGGAGAATATAGAGACATCGACACCACATGTAGGGCAAAATTTATATGGGCGACTGACTTGCTTCATGGTGAATTGAATGGAGAATAGGTATAAAATGAGAATTTATAAAAAAAACATGGTTTATTTTTATAATTTCTGTTTGTCTTCTAGAAAATGAAAAGATGTACCAATCACAACATGAGCATAAAAAGACATTCTGCACATTCTTTTTCTATGCGAACTATCAATCAAAAAGAATTCTAGTGAATTCTGGAATAAAAAAGAAAAAGGAATTTATTATTACAATTTAGCAGTAGGATTCACTGTCTTGAATATGTTATCTAACTTCATAGCAAGCATAATTTGCCCCTTAATCTTGAGTTTACCACTCATGTATGCCTTTTGACCGTTTAATTTACCCGTAGCCAAATCAACAAAATCAGCGTCTTTTAGAGACAGAACGGCATCGGGTTTCATACCTTTACCACGAACCACTTTGCCTTCTTTTTTGACATCTACAGTAAAGACTTCTTCTTTGCCTTCTTTGTTCTTGATCACAAATTGAAATACACCATTGACTTGTTTGATTAACTTGGTTCTTTCTTCAGGACTAAAGTCTTCAAAGGCTTTGTTAAGTTCAGCGATCAATTCGGAGCTCTTGAAACCAGGAACAACAATATCAGACATCGTAAAAGAATAAAGAGAGAATAAATACACAAAGTATTGGTCATTTATATACACCTGTTGGAATCCCCTGTTTGTCAGCTTTATCTATACAAAAAGGGTAGTTTGTATTACAAAAAAAATAGCTTTTTTGTCCTATTTAAATTGCGTAATAAATTAAGTAGTAAAAGTGGGTTGGTCTGTTCTTTGCGCAAGGTAGAGATAGAAAGTTTGTTTTTCTTAATTTGAAATAGGTTTCATAAGGGCAAATGGTTGGCCTGGTCCCTTAGCCATGATTGCGCTTTGTTGTGTAAATTAGCATGCAATGATAGAACAAGATGTATTAAGACATGCCTCAAAAGTGAAAACATGCATTAATTATGTTTAAGTAAGATACATGGATCATTTAGAGTGATTTTGAGCCAAAAATCGTGTTGGAGGAAAAGGGTTCAGTCGAGACCCTTTTAATTCAATCTCCGATTATGAGTATTTTTGGAACTTTGTAAGCTGAAAAATGAAGTTATTGATACGGTTAAATATGAGAAATATGTTTCAAAAGCTACGCCATATAGTTATGGTCTCTATCTACAGTTTTTGCGATAAGATTTGATTGCTATGATCTAAGAATTGAAAAACATATTTTGTCAATTTACTCAACATTATATCAGTCAACTTGTTGCTTTCTTTACATCATTGAACTAGCAAGATGGGGATCTATAACTTTGATTAGAACGTCAAAAAGAAATAAAGCCTCCTTCCACCAGTTCTAGGAAACGAATGGATTTTAAAAGTCTGGAAATGTCGGAGTTTTATCTATCTAGTTTTTTGATCCCAAAGAATTCGGCAAACTCTATGACTGGTCTTTTCATAATGTTGTTTGATAGTGTCGATATATCGATATCTTATAGGATCATCTCATTCTGTAGTGATTACGATGCTAAGCCATTGACTGTATCCTTTCTTAATTTATTTTAAAAAATAAAAGAAGCGTTTGGCTCATAATTAGCTGTAGTCCTGAAATTATGCATTTCTAGCAGTGATATCTACTGGCTGGGTTAATTGTGGTATGATTGAGTCATAAGGATGTCATGGTCCACTAAGCAAATTTGACAGCATGACGGTCATTTTTAATGCTCTTAGTTTTGTTCCTATACGCTAGTTTTTTTTTTTAAAAAAAAAAAAGAAAAAAAGATTTTTCATAGGATACAAAAGAAACACAATCAAAAGTATGCAATGTCTGAACTGTATACGATAGTATACTTCTTTTTTTTTAAAAAAAAAAAAAAAAGGACTCATACTGAGTGGTTTCATGTTGAATCAGTTGGGTATGAAAAATAAAAGACAGCCTTCATCTCTGGTTTTTTTTTTCTTTCTTTCTTTCAGTCAACAGATATGGGACAAACACTTTCTGAACCTATTGTTGAGAAGACAACACATGAAGGAAAGAACAAGCATCTGTTGTACAGTCTTTCTTGTATGCAAGGATGGAGACTCAGTAAGTTATAGGCTTATTTATATATATATATATATATATATGACATACTCAACCATGTAAGCTATGGAAGATGCACATTGTGCTGAACTTGATTTGAACGGCACAAACGCGTGCTTCTTTGGTGTTTATGATGGACATGGAGGTAATTCATGATGGACATGATCGTATGATTCATAATTTGGAAATAGGTTCAACAGTGGCTCAATATACAGGACAAACACTCCATCAACGCGTATTGGAGTCATCTCATTTTGATTCAAGGGACTATGCCAAGGCCATGGTTGAAGCCTATCTTCAGCTTGACAAGGAATTGATGGAAGGTAACGAATACAGAAAGAGAGAAAGGGGGGAGAGAATTGAAACCAATGTTGTTGCATAGATCAAAATTTCACGTATGATCCTTCTGGATGTACAGCAGTTACTGCTCTTTTTGCACCTGATCAGAAATCAATTGTTGTGGTAAGTTGCTCTTGCCATATCAACATAACTTACTTGTTTAGGCCAATGCAGGTGATTCTCGATGTATTATCAGTACTGCTGGTAAAAGCAAACCATTATCGTATGATCACAAGCCTGGCGATGCTAAAGAAAATCAACGTATTATTAATGCAGGCGGCTTTGTAGAGTTTGGCCGAGTAAATGGTAAGCCTCCACTGTTCTTCTATGACATATTTACCAGTATCTTTTTTTTTTTCTCTCTCTCTCCTTCCAAGGTAACCTTGCACTTTCTCGTGCTATTGGTGATTTTGAATTTAAACAAAACTCGACCTTGTCTCCTGAAGAACAAGCCGTCACTTGTTATCCAGATGTGATTGAACACACCGTGACAGAAGAAGACGAATTTGTAGTGTTAGCGTGCGATGGTATTTGGGATTGCTTGACAAACCAACTTGTCGTCGATTTTGTCCATCAACATCTTGCACAGAAAATGAAATTAGATGAAATATGTGAGCAAATGATGGACCATTGTCTTGCACCAGACAGTGATGGAGGTGGTGTAGGTTGCGACAATATGTCTGTGATTATTGTTGCCATCTTGAATGGCAAGACAGAAGAAGAATGGTACGAATGGATGGCAAGTCGTGCTACTCCTAAAAAAGACGCATTAGGCAATGATATAGATACCAATAGTTCTAAAGTTGTTTAATACATGTTTATTTTTTAATATAATGAAGGAGGAGGGTATAGTTAAGGGTCCATAGGATCAGCTTTCCAAGTGTATTTTTGTCTTTGAGGTGGTTTTTTATCTCTGATCAAATCTCTCATGTTCAAGTTTGTTTCTGCAAGATGACTAGGGTCAAAGTTACTTGGTAGTCGAATAGTCTCATCAGACTTGAGTCCATTCGCCCATTGTTCGTCTTTGATCAAGAAACGATTCTTGGTCCAGTGTATATGAGAATAATGACCTTCCATCTTGAACAATACGTGAATGAACACTAATGTTCACTATTAAAAATTGTTGGTTAATTCTGAATTATGCAGTCACCTATTCAATCCGAGAATGGATGTTGAAACTCCGGCACTCTTTTTTGCCGGGCTCACCTATGGCTGATATAGATCAAAGGCAAGTGAATCATTGAACACCCTCTTTTTCGTTATAGCCAAAGGTAATACCATCACCAGTCTTATAAACAAAGCGAGGAAGGAGAGAAGAAAGAGTGTAGAAAGAACAAGAAGATGGATTCACCATGGATGGATGATGTCCATTCAATCATCCTTATACGATAGACTAGAAATAATAACAGCTCCAAAAAAAATAGCCAGCTCGATATACCTCATTTTGAGCTTCGATCCTGATTCGTCCATGCTATAAAGCAACAACAAGAGATATCACAGTGTGCTTGGCGCAGGTTGCAACAACAGTATTAAAACGATGAACAACACACAGCAAAAAAAAAACCTTTCATCGTACACCATGCTTTCTGCACTCTTTCTACTCTCTCTCTCTCTCTTTCTCTGTTATAAACAGACAAAAGATACTAACTTAATTGATAGCTACAATGCCTCACGCTCCTAGAAATAGCTTCATTGCTCCCGGCGTTTCCCGCTACTCTCGCTCTGTTGCCTACTCCAAGAAGGCTCAATACAAGCGCAAGCAAACTGCTGTTGCTGCTCCTGCCAAGCAAACCGTTGCTGAAAAGACTGTTGAAGTAAAGGGTGCCAAGAACGGTGGTAAGCGTACTGTCCCTGCCCAAAAGGCTTCTCGCTTCTACCCCGCTGAAGATGTTCCTCAACCCAAGGTTACCCGTAAGACTGCCAAGAAGACTGCTCTCCGTAAGAGCATCACTCCTGGTACCGTTGTCATCCTTTTGGCCGGTCGTCACAGAGGTAAGCGTGTTGTTGTCTTGAAGCAACTCGACTCTGGTCTTTTGCTTGTCACTGGTCCTTTCAAGGTCAACGGTGTTCCCTTGAGACGTGTCAACCAAGCCTACGTTATCGCTACTTCCACCCACATTGATGTCTCTGCCATCAAGGTAAATGAATATGTTAGGGTTTGCATGAATACTAAAAAAAAATTCATATAGGTTGATGAAAAGATCAACGATGCTTACTTCAAGAAGGCTGCTAAGGCTGACAAGGCCTTCCTCGAAGGTGAACAAAAGAAGGCTGCTTTCCCTGAATCCAAGGCTGCCGATCAAAAGGCTGTTGACAAGGCTATCCTCGAAGTTGTTGCCAAGACTCCTTTCCTCCGTCAATACTTGGCTTCTACTTTTGGATTGACCAAGGGTCAATTCCCTCACAACTTGAAGTTCTAAGCTGTTTTTTTTATTTTCTTCAAAATAAAATTTTCGAGTATCATTTGATTAAATTTACTTTTCTCTCTTTCACACACACACACACACACACAATGTGGTGGCAAAGTCGTTTTCTATTTGAAAAGAATGCAGTGAAGCAGCCTTTGTTGACTAGCAAACAAACAATGAGGCGAGTGGGTTGTATTGTTCTTTTGTTATTACTGATTTTTTTTATGGGCTTCAATCGATTTGACTATAACAAGATCAATACGATTATCTCTTTTGGTGATTCATATACAACGCGTTATTTAGATATGGATTCTCTTACTTATGCCTGTAGAAACTGTACCTCAGCAGGCGGACCCAATTGGGTTGTCTATCTTACAGATACCACAGAATGGATCAGTTGGAATTTTGCTTATAATTCAGCACCTGTCAGTAACCATCTCGTGAACCAGGTTAAACGAAGGCATATTCCTAAACCACTTAAGCTAATCATATACCCTCTTCCCCTACCTTTTTTTTTTTTTAATTAGACATCCACGTAGGTATGAAATCATAGAGCCAAAGAGATTCACCAGAACAGAGTCACAGACATGCGTATTCAGGTACAAGCATTGTATCCTCGATTGTTTGTATCACCCAATGAGAGAACGGCTTCCATCATTCAAAAGGTGTATGGAAACAAGAAGCGCACAGCCCAGTCTACACTTGTCACATTCTGGGTGGGTATCAATGATATTGACTTGACTTATGATTGGGAAGATACCACAGATCTTGATGTGCGTATCATGAACAGATATGCGTACCTTGTTGTATGTCACTATTTTATATGTTATATGTGCATTCATGTGTGTCTATTATAGGAGCAGTTGATTCAACAAGGAGAAAGACAGTTTATGTTTATCAATGTACCCCCTATTGACCGTGCACCACTCTGGTATCATACTCTCCATAAACAACGCATTCACAAGCGTGTATTAGGTATATATATACTATGTCATGCATTGGGATAATTAACACATAAAACAGAATTCAATCATAAGCTGACAAGGATGATCCACAGCTTAAGAAAGACACATCCTCATATGTCATGGATAGAATATGATGCTTGGGGACTCTTTCATACCCTTTTAGACAATCCAGATAAATACAATATCACAAATATTGATTCTTTTTGTCCAGACTGGTAACAAAAAAAAAAAAAAAAAAACTCATTATTCATACACGAATGTATGGGCTTATCGTGAATGTAGGGAACATCCAATCGAAAGGGAATGCAAGCCTATTGAAGAGTAAGCTATAATGTATTGAACTTGATATTGACTCTTGTTAGGTATTTTTGGTTGAATGATTTACATCCTACTTTTCATGTACACCGTATGTTGGCAGAGGATATTCAAAAAATAATAAATAAATAAATAAATTTTTTTTTCGCTCTCTCTCTCTCTTTTTCTTTTTTTTTTTTCTTTTTTTCTCTCTTTTATTTATATATACAACATACACGCTAAAATAAAAAGGAATAAGAATACTATCATAATCCATGGGCGACTCTTTTTTTGGGTAAAAAAAAAAAAAAAAAGAGAGAGAGAGTCAATAACAGACTCATAATATCAAATAGTTTCAATACCAATCTGCCGCCTTTAAGTGAGGACGAGATGCGTGCACTAACTGAACAAGGCAAAACAGATAAAGGTGTTGAACATACTCAATCATATGATCATACAGATGATGTTTACGATTTTGCGGATTTGCGTCATCAATATGAGGTGAATGACCAAGGAGAAACAGAAGAAGATGATGGTCTTGGTGATCAACTTATTGAAGAAGGTGACGATAATAACATGTTGACCTTTGGTGACGCACCTATTGGTAAGTGAATAGGATACTATTGCTGCGGTTCTAAAATATATATATATATATACGCGACTTTATAGACCAAGATTTTGATTTCTCTGGTAATACGCAACGTTTTCAAGCCAACATTCCCGAGGAAGAAGCATTTTTTGTAAAACGAAAGCATCATGAAGAACCTCAAGGTAAAACAACATAGATGGGCATAGTGAGAGTATATATATATATGTATATACTAATATTCAAAAGGTGGATTTCGTAATCCTTGGGCTAGTACCCCAGTACGCCAAACTTCGTCTGGTATTGGTAGAAGTTTCGGAGAGGTAAGAATAAATATATATATATTGATATATACTCAACATATTAGGCTTCTCCTATGGCAAGTGCTAAATCGATTTGGGGTAACTTTGGTGGTGGACTTTCACCTGGTAAAAATGATCTTGACCATCTTGTCTATAAGGATACTAACATCAATCACAGGCAGTCAACATAGTTTGTCTCCTTTCTCTACTGCTAATAGACAGGCCATGCGTCCTCAACCTCAACAACAGCAACAGCCTCCTTTCATGTCTCCTACGACATCCACTGGATATCCATCACAACAACAACAGCAACAACAACAACGTCGTCCTGTCACTTTGGAAGATATTGAAGCAGACATTCAAAGACAACAAGCTGCTAACCGTTATCGTGTCAACCATGGATCCCCCAATGGCAAGACATTGAGTTTGGCCGAGTTGGAAGCTGCTCTTGCTGCTGGTGCCATGTCTCGTCAACAACAGCCACCACCCCCACCCCCTCAGCAACAACCTCAACAACCCTTTGGTTATCCTACGCAACCTGATCCAATGCAACTATTAGCTATGAAACAACAGCAAGAATTGAAAGAACAACAACTTTCTATGGCTAGAGAATTAAAGCGTAGAGAATTGCATCGCAAGGTAAGCCATCATAGAAAAAAGAAAAAAACACGCGCGTATTGACCCGTTCTATCAGTCTCAATACGATGGCCTTATGACGCAACATGATAAAGATGTTGTGAATCGTATTCAACTCTCTCAACTTGCGAGTGGTGATCCTTATGCTGATGATTTCTATTATCAGGTCTATACGACCCTTCGTCAACGTCCTGGTATGCCTTTGCAGACCAACATTCCTCTCAACAATGCCACGAATGAACCTGGTCGTACTGGACGTGGTCGACGTGAAGAGAACATGATGCAACGCATGCAACAGCAATTGCAACGTATTGTGAATGATGCCAAGCGTCGTCCTAAGCAGACACAAGTGTCCTTGGAAGGTGCTTTAGGTAAAATCACTTCGCTTACGGTGCGTAATCCTCGTCAAGTCTTGCAAGTTCCTTCAGCCACCAACAATAATGAACCCCATATGCCCAAGACGGAAACAAGCCCAACCCACCCTAAATCATTCACGGCGTATGATAGACGACAAGTCCTCAAGATCACAGAGGACATGTACACCATTGTGCTCGAGATAGAAGAAATGCGTCGTCAAGGTGTTCCCAAGGACGAAGAAAACGAAAAGGACGCGATGGAAGCATTCAATCAAAAGTACGCTGCCAAGGTTGAAAAGCTTTGGAAGACTTTGCGTTTGACTGAACATGCTGAATCTTCCTTCTTGATCTCTTTACTCTCGACAGCCAAGGGTAAGAAACTGATTCCTCGTATCGTCCGTCAATTGAGCCATGATCAAAACCTGGCTCTCTTGACTGTCTTGATGGCCAATTTCTCAAAGCTTCAAGTCTGTCGCCATGTGATTTATCCCGGCACAACCGTTGCCAATGTGGACGAAGCCAAGAAGCAACTGTTTGTGTTGTTTGATGAAGTTGAACTCTTCATGAATGCCACGGCTCCTCATCTGTTGGGATTCATTACAGATGCTCCTCTTCGTATTGTCGTGGGTCTACTTCAGTTGTTTTTGGAGAAGAACGATATTGGATTGGTTGCTCAGACCAAGCCTGGTTTGGCTTTCTTGACCATGCTTTTATCGCGCGCTGAAATTTTGAAGCAAGGAGGTGGTTCGTTGCAAGGATTGCCCCCTCCTACACCTGAAGAAATGAACCGTTGGCAAGAACTCTATGGTCATCTGTTTAATGGACTCAAAGGTCGTTATCTCTCTATATTCCCTTCCTTGTACTATTTGGTTCCTCTTAACCCAAATACGCCCATGATGCAATTATCACTTGCTGTGGATGATATGTATGTATGGCAATTCTTGGCTGCCATGGCTGTGGGTGCTTCTATGGATCAACAACATATTTTAGTGACTGAAGTCAGGTAAGCAGAATGGATGAGATCCAATGGTTTGCTTAAATTATCAATGTTATATAGGGATCGTGTCATGGATAATATTGTACTTGCAAAGAGAAATCGACTTCCTCTTGATCAAGCGACTCATCGTATTTCTAATGTGAACTTGTTCTTGCATGCTTTGGGTTTGGATGCTTCACAGGTCTCTGTTCCTCTGTAAATTTTCATTTTGTATGTCATCTTCATAATAAACCAACAAAAAAAAAATAGTATGTACAATCTCTTTTTATTATTATTATTATTGTTATTATTATTATTATTTCAATTGGTATAAACTTAGACAATGACTTTGATTTGTTTTCTATCATCATATACAAAGAACTGAAGAAAGATCTACCAAAAAAAAAGGGGGGAAGTTACAGGTAGGAACAAACAAACTAATTTACTTACAATAAAGTCAAACACAAGTGTGCCACAACTACCAACAATCCAAGAAAGATTGACAATGATATAGTCTAATTCGGTTGATTTTAAAAAGATAGACTATATAGACATCAGCATTCAAATCTTGGTTCTTGTACAACTTACAGAAGTAAAGAACACATTGCCCATGACAGCACATAAAAACATGCCAAAACTAAGTCCTTCTGTACTCTTGTTTCTATAGTTCTTTAATATTTGCGGGACACGACTGCCCACATATAAAATAGCACTAGACCATCCCATCAACTGAGGCAACCATTGGAAGCCTTCTAGTTTATCTTGGTTATCATGAGTACGATAATATGCATAACAAGAGATGATAGTGACCAGCACAATCGAAATAGCCGACATGATATTCAATAAGGATGTATGTCTTGCTTTCTTTTGATCTAAAACATGGCTGGTACTAGCAAGCAATGGACTGGTTTCTTGAGCCATCACTTCTTCTTCTTCTAATCTACGTCTATAATAAATCACTTGCCATATCAATCCCATATCAGCAATGGTATAGTACAAGGCCAATACAAACTAAAATAAACAAATAAACATACAATCCCCCTTCTTTTTTTTTTTAAAGTGTTTTACCATGGTCACCAATAAATCTTGCATGATCACACCAAGCAAGTTAAATACATCTCCAGCTAACCAGACTACGAGAAAAGTCATCGAGAGACCTTCTCCGCTTTTACGTCTATAATTTTCCCACAATTGTCTAATAATCAATGTCAATCATGAAGTCTCATATTGCATTATTTACGGTGTAAAGACAATTAACCAACATAAAATAGACAAATATCCTGCTACTGAAGAAGCGAATGTAGGATCCATTCTAAAAGAGAAACAAAAAGGAGAAGAAAAGAAAAACAAATAAAAAAAAAAAAAAACTGTCTAAAAAAAAAGTGATCGTTTCAAAGCCCAGCCACTGTTTTTTTTTTTTTTTTTTGGAGAAAATATATATAAATGTTTTATGTATTTTAAAGTGAACAGTTTCAAATAGAAACACCTTAGAAGTAAGAAATATCGCCGAACTTTTCCTTGTAACCGGGAACAGAGAATTGACCCTTCTTGAGGCTTTCTTCAATGTTCTTGGTGATTTCAGGCTTGGCAACAATAATATCATCAACCTACACAACACATGAGTGACAATATCCAAGAAATCATCATTACGTACAGTAAGTTGTTCAATAGGGCGAGAACCTTCAATGTTGCTGAGAGTAGCGTGAAGGTCCTTGAGTTCGTGTTCGATTTGTTGAACAGTCTTTTGAGCCTTGGAAACCTACACATCATCATAAATATACATTACGTTGGCTGACACTATCAACTTACAGCCTTGGTTTCGAATTGGTTGATGGCGTTTAATTGAGCATCCAAGTTGTAAGCAACGGGCTTGAAACCGCCAACAGCCTTTTCGGCTTGGTCGACAATAGCTTGGTTCTTAAGAACCTTGCGGTATTGAGAGAAATCGACAGTGGTGGATTGTTCCTTCAATTCAGCAAGAACACGCTTCACTTCGTCATTGCGCTTACGGAAAGCTTGAAGAGAAGCAACAGTTTCTTGGGGAAGGCTGACGCTCAACTTGGCCCAGTTGATAGCAGCGGCACGAACAGGAGAAGCCATGTTTAATAATATGAACAAAGAGAGAAGGGGAAGTTTTTTTTTTTTAGCAAGGAAAAATTCAACACCCAGCTAAAAAAAAAAAATAGAACAGCCTCCCCCCGCAACACAAGCTGGAATTGCGGCGCGGAGTTTGTTGCGAAACTACGTCACTCTAAGCAGCAAGACCCAGTTGGCTATAACCTTCCCTTGATGGCGATGAGACTCCATCTTGTCATGCATCTATTGACATTGTTCATAGTACTATACTTACTCCAAGGGAACTTTGAAGAAATAAGAAACAATGCGCATACAGATCATATGGAGAGCACCTTTTGTATCGTCTATGTTTCTTGATAAATGCTTTTTCGAACAAGGCGAAATTCAATGCTATACAAACAAAAAACTAAGCTTCTGATATCTTATCAATAGATTTCAAATAACATTTGTTCATCTTTCTTTTTTTCAAAAGAAAAAAAAACAGGAAAATCGCAAAAGAGAACAAAAATACCAATATGAATCCAACTGAATACATTTGAAAAGAGGAGAGTGTTCTATAGTGATCTGCATAATATTGGCTTTGAACTCGCCCGAAAAGGAAACCTTTTTCAATAAATGTGAAAGCATCCTAGATGGGCTGTGACTTGTTGTTCAATAGGAAGCAGGTTCAATTTTTTCATTTTTTACATTGTAGCTTCTCTTTTATTCTAAAAAGAAAGAAAAATAACGTTTAAGCAAGAAGCATGTCTAACGAAGTTGTAGAAAGCTCTCAATTGGCATCCAATTTATTGGCAAACACGCCTACTTTGTCTTTTCCTTCTAATCCTGTTGTTACGGAAGTCAAGCATGTACCAAGACCAGAGATCAACATTATTCGTCATCAACCCAACAAACTAGTTTCAAACGGAGAAGATAATCAAGGCACAAGTAAGTCCACACGTAAAACGACAAACAAGCGAAACTGCGAATACAAAAAATACGATGATCACCAAATCAGCGAATACATCAATCTGATCACCGAAGGCATGTCTGTCAAAGAGGCTGCAAAGAAATTGAATATCACGATCAACACAGCTTATCGATACAGAAAGATGTGGAATACGGGTGGAGTGACACCTGTAAGGAATAAGCGAGGTCCAGCTGAAGGCGCCATGTCTAAATTAAAAGAAGAGCATACGAAATTCATCATCAACTACATTGATAACGAAAAAAAAGATGGTGCATTGATTCATATCCGAGACGCTCTTCGAAGAGAGTTTCCTGATTTAGAAGTCTCTTCTTCTGCTTTACATAGACACATGAAAGCCAAATGTGCCATCAGTCTTAAACGCCTACATACTCCACCAGAGAGTCGCAATGATGCTGATTTGCTTGCTGCTATTGAAACCTGGTTAGCAAGTAAAGACATGGACTTTGAAAAAAACTGTGTGTTTGTTGGTGAGGCAAGTTATAGCATGCATACTTCTCGACATCATGGATGGAAGAATCGAACGAAAAATGGAGAAGCGGTGATTGCTCCACCTCCTGTGCCTACTAACTCAATGGGTGGTGTGAGTATCTTTATCTTGGGAGCCATTTCAGCGAAAGGTGTGATTAATGTATCAACAAGAAAAGCTACTACTGTTACCACAACGACAACTCAAGGAGAAAGAAGACACCCTGATGGCACACTGATGGACTCTTTTGAAAATGATCAGTTCTTTATGTATTTGATGACTGTGCTTGATATATTGGATAAACACGGATTAAACGGATTTTATCTGTTGATGGATGATGCCTCTGTTAAAGAACCTGTTTCGGTCAAAAGAAGGATTGAAGAGCGAGGCTACAAATGTGCCTTCTTACCTACTGTCTTGCCTTTTCCTAATCCAATTGAAAAGTTTTGGTCAAAGACAGTAGGAGGGATTGATCGATCACCGCTTGTCAATGCTGAAATCAGCAGCAGAATTGCACAAGCATGCTTAAAGGTCACGCCAAATGACTGTTGTGAATGGATTCGGCAATCAATTCCATACTCTCCCCTTCGTTTATCTTCAGGCGGAAGAGGAACAACCAGTTAAACATGTCATGTATTTTATTTTATTTTTATGTAATAAACCTTTCAAATGATCAATTGTACACTGTTTTGATCAAACATTTAGTACATTATGAAAACAACTTTTTTAAAAAAAAAATCCATTCGATACACAGAACACTACGTACAGTCTTTAAATCATCAAAGTTTTTTGCGCTACGGACATGATGAAGAAGTATACAAAGACAAGGTTTTTCACTGTCTCATAGCATAGACACCTCCAATTGTTGTGTCTAGCTTGTTTTATCTCAACTTCCAACCCCATTCCAAAGTACCTCGGCCATTGGAAACCTTTGCCCAAACACACTTTTCCAGAAATTCGATATACAAAAGTTCTCTAACATTTTCAAATCTTTCATTGGCCTTAAACTACGCCATCCATGTTGCCTTCTTCTCCCTTTTACTTCAAATCTCTTCGGCCGTAGAACTTTCATAAAAATAAACCGTCTGCTCATCAGGTCAATGAATTGAAAGTCTTTGATGCTTTAGGGATTCATTGTGCAAAGAAAAAGAAAAAAGTCTTCAGCAAGCTTCAGTAATAGATACATATCTAGCATCAACAAACTTTTGTACTTTGTCGACTTTATCCATAGCAACCTAGGCTTTGTTGTGGTCTTTGTATACATATTTGTATACGTATTTGATCGAGGTAAATGATGCACAAATCTCAACATGGATGTGGGGATTGTATTTCAGACAGAGATATCTATTGTGAGGTACTACCCATCTGTTGTCCAAAACGTGCTCTCCCTTTTTGATATTTCTGCTATCTCTTCTTCTGCGATACTCTGGGTATCCACCTAGGCCGGCTTGCAGAACACTGGTAGTATCATCCAAGTTTTTAGGGCACTTTTCTGACCATGATTCATCCTTCATACATTGTGTATTAGACTTCAGGAGACTCCAGGGACCATACATCATCATTTTGGTTATAGTCTCATACAAAAAAGGATCAATTGCTTGATCTGGAATCTCTACTAAAACCAGCTTATCAATATCTTCTTCTCGAATATTGTCTTCAGGAACCAAGATAAGTAAAATATGGGCATGTGGATGTCCTTGTTTTTGAAACCCAATTGTATGAATGTGTGCTACAACTTCGCCCAGTACTTTGTGCTTCCTAATATCTTTCATCAAAGACTTGAGCTTCATGTTAAAGTATACAGGTACAAAGATCTGGCCTGTCACTGGCAGCTTGACCGAAAAGCAATTCATGTTGAATTTCTGGCCAGTCTGGATTGCAAGTAAAAGTAACAAAGAGGTCTAGTTTTCCATACTTGCGAACGATACTCATTGCTGCCAATAGAAGAAGGTAAAATTACCTTTTGGCCAATAACACTCAGGTCGCTATCATCAACATTTACTGCATCTTGCAAGTTGTTATAGAGCTCGGATCTCAACGTTTTTTTGGTTTTGGCGAATAAAGTTAAGTCGTTCTTGCTCTATTTTGGCGTGCATATCAACAACGTACTGATGAAACAAACTACCAAAAAGACAATGACAAATTTCGTCAGTGAAAATAGGAGCACGATACATCAGATGAAAGCGGTACAAACTACGGATGCAACATCAGTCTTTTAGATTGAACAGTTTCTTTTCTTTTTATATGGATTATATATAGCCTAATTGTAACAGATAAAAATAAAAGAAGCTGATTCAGAGAAGATCGTCTCATGTTGTTGCAATTGACGAAGAAGAGTAAGAAAGTCGCCAGGAATATTAGCTGAGTTACGAAGGAGTTGTTCACATGTAGTTTCACTTGTTTGTGCAGGGTCTTGACTTTGGTGCAAAGTGAATGTAGAACCCGAAATTTGTTCAAATGGATGAATATGGACTTTGAATGCTTCTAAACTTCAGGTCGCATGATGTGAAAAATGCGAAATGATTAGAAGTGCTGGAAAAGTGAAAGTGTCAAGGTATGATGGTAGTTCCATTCAATAATTGAAGATGCTCTTGTTTTTATTGTTCTTGGGTTTTTGAGATCTGAATTCAAGGGACATACATTGCAATATCATTTTGGATTTTGCCTGGTGCTTCATTTGTCCTTAGTAATATAATGGAGACTTGCTTACATAACAGATGTAAAAAAGAATCAATCATAAATGCTTCACGTGACTTGCAGCTAAAAAAAATTGTCTTTTTACATTAGTATTGACACGCCCAAAGTGATACATCTGCGGTATTGAAGTGTGGAATACAGTTTAGTAATTTGAGCAATAGCTCTGAATAGATCAATATATTTCCGGCTAATATGCTATTCTCTCAATTCAATTAAGTCGAGTGTTTTACATTCCAGTTTTTGATTCGGTTATCTTTCTAAACCCTTTTTCTACAATAATCACCAAGAAATTCGAAGTTCAAATCAACTCTCCTAGTTAAATCAGGAAAAAAAGGCTCTTTTTATTTTCTTGTATTATTTTTCTATTGTTGTAATGTAAGAGAGAAGATAAAAACAAAGAAGTCGATTAGAACTTGTATAGGTTTATTATCCAAATATATATATATCTCTGTTTTCTAGCTCTTCATTCTCTAGGTATTTATACATGAAGAGATGTCGGAGTAAGTAGTCGTAGAGTTCATGCAAATGACTGAGTCTCTATTATCATAGACTACTTTAAATTAATTAAATAATATAAATTATGGACTTCGGTTATACGTCTTGATCTATTAAAAGATCCATTGTCTTATTCAGTACAAGAGGTTCTTTTATGTCTATTTCTGATGTAAATTGATTATGATATATTATAGTATGTAAATGAAGACTTATTTAATGTCAGATCATCATATGCGCATAAATTCTATGTTCACAACAAGAAGATTTTCATTCTCATTGCTTAGCTCATGTAATTTTTCCTTCAGTGAGAAATTTTCTTGTTGAAGAGCCAAAAGTTGTTGGAGATCACCAGCATGTTGTTGAACTTGCTGATGCAACTGAAAGTCAAGGTTCTGAAGTTGAACAATGTCAACTTGGTGATCAGAACCTGGTGATGTCGAGATTAAGTTCGAAATGCTGGACATCTTGAAAAGCTAGTTTCAAAAAGAATGTCAAAGTAAGATTTCGAGTTGTATAGTAAGTGCTGTATAAGTTTCTATAGCTGTGAGGTACTGTATAGCGATGTTTGTTGAATACTTATTGATACGTCATTAGAGATACTTGATTCAAATTGGGTTGGATAAAGAATTAACCGTTTATTTAATTAAATATTGTTAAAACTTTTAGAAAAGCTAAAAAAATTGAGGGATTAGCTCAGCGGTAGTAGCGAAAGATTGCAAATCTTTAGGTCCCGTGTTCGAATCACGGATTCCTCTTAGAAAAGAATAATTCATACTCGAATGAAGATTTTTTGTTATTTGCATAAATCAACAAATGAGCAGAGTTTGTTTTGTTTTCTTTGAAGGTGTCTGGACCCACTTACTTTTGTTACATACTTGATAGCATTGGTATAAAAGAGCTTTAAAGAAATGCTGTCTTTTTATTTTTTAAGCATCAACATGATTTAATGGTATAGGCAGAATTTTTTAGTTTTATTCATTGATTTATAAGGCTGATCCCTGTGGGGCAATAATAGTAAGAAGATAAATTAATAGTATAGTTACAGGATGAGTGAACGACTTTGATCCTTTGGGTCCAAAGCATTTGGTTGATACTAAGCTTTTTGAATTATATAAGGCCGGCTATGCTAGTGAAATGTCCTTGCGAGTAAACATTCATTGTTTTTCACGTTCAAAGCTGTTCTTTTTGGCCTCAAAAGTGTCAAGTGTTAGAGTATGTCTTGCTTCTCTGTATTTTTCCCGTCTAATCGTGTATAAGTAAATACCTATTCAATATCAAATATTTATTGAAATGAACCTTTTTTCTACCAATTAAAGTATACAATCAACTTTGATTGCAGATTTGAAGGCAATGCTCAAACTAAGTCAATTTCTTCATCTTGATAAACTCGCTTTCTTTGCATCAGAAGTACCTGGAGATGATCTTTTTTTATTTCGGTTGGATCAGAGCTACATTGGCTCATTCCAAAAATTTTTGATTGAGTTTTTTTTTTTTTTTTTTTTTTTTTTTTTTTTTTTTTTATCTTCACGGACCTCTGTGAACCTCCTATGAGTTAAAACACAAATTTCGCCCAACAGCCAAACCAATGGTACCATTCGATTCCTT
The DNA here is from genome assembly GCF_025201335.1 of Gilbertella persicaria. NCBI lineage: Eukaryota > Fungi > Mucoromycota > Mucoromycetes > Mucorales > Choanephoraceae > Gilbertella > Gilbertella persicaria. Next base: position 746,536 of record NW_026251964.1, read on the forward strand.
GACTCCAAAGAACATGTTTTAAATGAAAAAACGGGCTGTTTTGATAATCTAGTTTTCGAGTAATAGTCTATTAAAGAATGGCTCATTTAAGCTGTGATTTGAGCATTTTTACTCTAGGTATCATATAGAATTTGTTGGCAATGGGCTTCTAATAAACACTATATACTATCCTGAGTGTCAAAGGACATGTAAGAGTAGAAACATAGGCGTTTTGTAATATAAATGTGGATTAAATGAACATAGGATATACAGAACGGCTTCAAGCGAAGATTAAAACATAGAAGTTCCAATTCTTCATCCCACTACATCGAGAATGGAGCTTTTGCTGAGAGCTGCATAAAGACGCAGTTATTAGGCTTTGGTCTAGTGACGAAGGCTGTATATTTCTGCTTTCTGAGTCTACTGATGTAGAAAGCATAACAACTTTACTGCTAAGATATTGAACAAATAAGCAGAAACATATGCGAGATTTCTTACTCATATCACACCATTTCCGTAGTTTAATTAGCAAGCAAACGCATTCACCAAAAACTAGAGCTTTTGACGCACATTTTGAGTATCTAATTTCATTGATAGCTTTATTTTTCTTCTTGTAGCGTCAAAAAAAGATCAAAGAGTTGTCAAACTCAAGACTTCCACGAGTAATACCCTTTGGTCAAAATCCATTTTTGACTAAATTTTACATGTCGCTTTTTTTGGTCCAAAACAACTTCGAAGATACCGTGTATGCTAGTATATTGTTTGTGGATACTTAAAGCATTTGCGCGTGTATAAACAGGCTTTATGTTACCCTTATATATCTAGGAAAAAGTAAAAGATATGTATGAATTGTTGGCATTTTTCATTGTCGAAGCATTCATTTGAATGGTGTCTTTGTTGCATGAATAAAGAATATTCTATAAGATTGCTTATACACATGAAACGTCCTATTAAAAAGATATTTGTTCCCTCTACATAAAAAAAAAGAGTCGTTGCTTATAAAAAATGTCAAAGTATGATATACGAAAGACGGCCTTTGGCAAACGCATTGAATATGTCACAAACTACCCTATGTCTGTAGCTCCAATTCAATGACTTGCTTTCTCTATAGTAAGGGACACATCCAGCTTAAGACTCGCCATGTCGCTTGCATAATCTAATAAAATCAATGACATATTGTCTTGATAAAAGCCCCAATTATTTTTGTCTATGTATACACTTCATTTCCTTTTTTGTTTCTACATGCCTTATAACTCTGTTTTTTTTTGGCTGCTATTTCTACTTTGACTATCATGTTTATTGAAAATAGTGCAATGCAATAAGTTATGATGTGTATCAGTTATCTCATGCGTTTATTGCATTGTCATTCTCAATACAATTGACTAGTGAGTGAGTGTTATTTTAATGATGTATAGCAAGTTTTGGACAATATCTAGCTTTAGCATTTTGCATTTGAGACGAAGATGTTCTGGTTATTGGGCATGTCATGTTTCAAAATAGAACAATATATCAAACTTGGATTTTTGCAGTGTATCTCCTGTTGTTTGACAAGATGTGATATAAATTCAATCTAATATAGATCTCAAGCTCGTTGTTCAGGATTATGTCGAACAATAGACGTAATTTACAGGTTACGACCATCCTCAAAGAGCAAGATAAACTTCGTTACTTAAGAGGATTTTACAATGGCACACATCATAGTCTTTGCGAGAACAATGAAAATCAAACTACATAGTCAATAGGAACTGCAATGTGGATGACGTAGATTCAAACGAGAAATAAATAGAAGAAAAAGAACAACAAGCGAACCATGACAACAAAACAAACAAGGCTACAACAAGTAATGCAACCATACATCTTCTAAAAGAAGGGTGAAGAAAGTTACTTTGATTCCAAAAAGAAAAACTATTGTGCGAATACAGTGAAACATAAAGAGGTTTAGTATGTATAATAGCAAATGATCTGACATCGTGATACAGGATTGCCATTCAAAATGTACCCTTGATCAAGAACCAAGATAGCGTCTAAACTTTGTCATTGTTGCACGTACAAAAGACACGCACGTGATTTTTGATTCTTTGACAGAACAAGTAGTGTACGATCCAGGTACTGCCATTTACTCTCTGTTGAAGATGTATGTGTATACAGGTTTTAATGAATGTTTTGGGTATGATTATCGAGTGGCGATAGATATTAACATGAGGGTCATTGGAAACAAAAGCACACAACTTGCAATAGCTACCGTTGATCTACTTGAAGGGAAATAGCCGTGTACCAAAGCAGCTTGAACGTGAAAATAACGAATACAAGCAAATGCCAAAAAAAGCATACCAATCACAATAAACAGTAGACCCGTCATTTTACCGTCAAACCATAGTATAGATGGTTCTCGGGTTGGATTTTTAGACATTGATTTCTCCAATCTAAATAACTGTGTGATACCTTTATACGTATATGCAGTCAATAACATGATTTGTTTGTTTTCCCTTACCTATTCCGACAGATATAGTAGATAAACTTGTTCTTAACCAGGCCAGGTACGTACGTTCGTTGGCTACACACACAAAAAAAAGGAAACATAAACAAATGATGAAATATGCTTTAGGTATTAGGAAATTACCTAAATGGTCTCTTGCAACACTGCCTTTATTCTCCAGGTATATTGAAGTGGAGTATCTATCAAAAATATTCGCCAAATACCCATGCTTGGGTATCATTGATTGTTCTCTTTTCATGACCAGCTTCCCCTGCTGACTTGAGGGACAACTGATTGTTCTTTTGTCAATTGAAGCATAATTAATTTGTTCATTGTTGGTTATTAATGGTTGCCTTTGATCCGAATCTTGTTGCTCTTGAGTAACAAATGCTTGAAACATACAGATGGGTTTCTTTTGATGCTTTTTGTGTATAAAGAATATATAGGAGAAAAGCAAAGAAAAAAAAAAGAAAAAAAAGAAAAGAAAAAAGAGAGAGAGAAAAAAAAGGAAAATATGTAGGTTTGCACTTTTTTTTTTGAATTACTGTGTAACTTGTTTAATCAAAGGAAATGTAACAGATGAAGAAAAAAAAATTGAGCGCAATATAACAGAAATCTTTTTATTTTTTTTTTACATCTAAGTTCATCATTTACATAGTTTAAGCAGATCTAAAGCTATCAAGGTTTTCCTTGACACGTTTCATGTATTCAGCAGTAGTAACATAGTGTTCAGGCTTAAGGCTAAAAAAAAGGTTAGAACACAGCACATTTCAAATATTGCGCAATCGCTGATGTAGTGGTACACTTACTTTTTGCCGTGGATGGTCAAAGCCAAGTCTTTAGTCATAACTTGATCTCTTTCAACTGCATCAATACAAGCTTGTTCAAGTTCAGAAGTAAACTTCTTCAAAGCACCATTGTTGTCTAAAGCAGCGCGGTGACTTAAACCTCTTGTCCAGGCAAAGATAGAGGCAATAGGGTTAGTAGAGGTAGGATTGCCCTATCATAACAATGTGTTTCAGAACAAAAAAACAATTAGTTCATTGCTTACCTTTTGATATTCACGGTAATGTCTGGTGACTGTACCATGAGCAGCTTCAGCTTCCATGGTCTTACCATCAGGTGTGATCAATACAGATGTCATTAAACCAAGAGAACCATAACCTTGAGCCAAAATATCAGATTGAACATCACCATCGTAGTTCTTACAGGCCCAAACGAAACCACCCTTAGACTTGAGGGCTTGAGCAACCATATCGTCAATCAAACGGTGTTCATACCACAAGTTAGCCTTTTCAAATCCTTGACGATAATCTTTTTGATAGATTTCTTCGAAAATGTCCTTGAAACGACCATCATACTTCTTCAAGATGGTGTTCTTGGTACTCAAATAGAGAGGCATCTTCTTGGTCAACGCCATTTGGAAACAGCTGTGGGCAAAACCAGTAACAGAGTCATTGGTGTTATACATGGCCATACCAACACCACCATTTTCAGGAAAGTCGAATACAGTCCATTTTTGAGGTGCAGAACCATCAGCAGGAGTGAATGACATTTCGAATTTACCTGCCTTATTGGCAACAAAATCAGTAGAACGGTACTACCAAAAAAGATGGTCAAAAAAACATGGATCAAATCCTATACACTTTCTTACTTGATCACCAAAAGCATGACGACCAATAACAATGGGTTCAGTCCAACCTGGGACAATACGAGGGATGTTGCTCATAATAATAGGTTCACGGAAAACTGTACCGTTCAAAATGTTACGAATAGTACCGTTAGGAGACTTCCACATTTGCTTCAAGTTGAATTCTAATGATCACTGTCAATTCACGCGTATTCAACCAAGATAGACTTACCCTTGACACGAGCTTCATCAGGAGTAATGGTAGCACATTTGATACCAACATTGTATTTCTTAATGGCTTCAGCAGCATCAATAGTAATTTGATCATCAGTCTATAAACAACTCAAACGGTTTAGCTGCATGACCTCTTTTTTCTAGAAAAAAAAAACTTGCCTTATCACGGCTTTCCATGCCAAGATCGTAATACTTAATATCCAAATCCAAGTAAGGCAAAATAAGCTTGTCTTTGATATCAGCCCAGATGATACGTGTCATTTCATCACCATCCAAGTCGACAATAGGGTTTTCAACCGAGATACGACTACCAGTGGCATAGTTAGCTTTAGCGACAACTGGACGAGTCAAGGCAGCGCCAGCAACTTTACGAGCAGCAGTTTGAATAGCAAGCATGTTGAGAATGATAAAGAAAAAGGAAGAAAAAGGAAATAAATCAGAATAAAATAAATACAAAAAAAGGGTATCTATACCAATTATGAGTCAAGTCAAATTGAAAGGGCAGGAATTCTTTTTGGTAGAATCGGTACTTCAAATAGGATTCGGCCCATGAAACTTTAAATAAGATGAAGATGGGTTATCGCTGATATAGTTAATCTGGGTTGAGACAACCCTTAGATTTTGAATTCTATTCTAAACAGTGATATGATGGTATTATTCCAATGCAGACTCATACTGAATACATCTATAATTGATTTCTGATGGCTTCAATGAACAAAACCAAGTTTTTGATATACAAAATAAATCAACTTAGAGAATTAAAAAGCATGATTTGTAAGTCATGATAAAATACTCAACAGTGGCAGTATCGAAATAATATGAAGATTTGCTTTCTAGTAGAGTATTTCAATGCAACCCATTCTACAACAAAATTTGCAACAGGAAGTCATGTATTTTTTCTTACAGATCGCCCTTATCTAATCTGTTAAATCAGATCAGCATTTTATTATGCCCCTTTTTTGAACACTTTTTGGTTACTGGAATGACAACACATCAAAGCCGCAATAAACAGTTCCAAGAGATCCAACATGACAATGAATCTTATTGATATATGTTATTTAAGTCTAAGCTGAAATAAGCTTCACTCCTCCCCTTTTTCTTTGGATCTTTGTAGAAACAGTATCTGAATCTCGAAACTTTGGTATTAATGTAAAGCCTTATTATAGTATAGGTAATATCAAGCATCTGATTGAACTTTTGACGCACATACCAGCAACACATCAAGCATTGGCATTCCGCCATACTGCCCTACAAGATGAAAGCATACTGTCTGATTACATCAGTCCATCTTTACGACTGTTTATTCAGCATGTAGCCTGCAAGTAACTATAGAGACCTCGACTGGTATTGAATTCACGCCATTATTATATTGTTTACGATATTTGGCTACTTGTGTTGGCCTTAAAGAACATGTCAACATGGGGATCTAAACTATATCTCTTGGACACGATATTAAAAGACAATGTAACACTAGCACAAGCAGGTTGTTCAGGGCAAATCTACTCTACGTATGTCAACTTTAGATTAAGCTACTATCCTTTCATGAAATAAAGTATTGCTTTGAATTAGAGGTTGTTCTACCCTTCAGAATTCATGATTGAATAGGATCAAACAAAGACAAGGATATAGACTGTATATGTCCTCAAATAAAAGTAGAAATTGGCCGCATGCATCATTCTCCGGGAATAATTAAGACGTCTTTTTTATCTTTTTCTATACCAATATGCACAAACGGAGTACTTCTCCAAATACCAAAGCCGTTTCTCTAGAGGAGAATAATACTTCTTTAAAGTACTACGATCCCCTTTTGAATAGATCGAGCACTTCATTAGGACCGACAAGTTATGCAGAACATTTGAAGCACTTTTGGCGTACTCATCTAGACTACTTTTGGGGTCTACTCTTTCGAGTGATCAGTCTGATTGTGATTATTGGTGTTTTGATAGCGATTGGTATAGGGCTTCGATATACAGACAACATGCCAAAGCCAGAAGACTTTAGTCATCTGGAGTTTAATTGGAAGATCAATCCTCGAGATTACCTACAGCCTTACAATACTTCATTTCAATACAATGTCTTGTTGGACGGTCATTCTCATTCAACCTATAGTGACGGAAAAATGAATGTTCGACAGTTGCTCGATTGGCATATAGGCATGTTTGTTTTCGTTTATGTGATGTACTAATAACTACCAACAGCAAATGGATACAATGCGATTATGGTCACGTAAGTAAAGGGGAAAAAAAAGCACGCCTATGAACTGACACTCAGAGACAGTGATCACAACACAATTGAAGGAGGTCTTGCTGCAGAGAAATTAGCTCTTGAAGAATACAATGATACTATTGTCGTCATTCCTGGCATGGAGTATACGTAAGGATAGACAGACCATAGCAATAACTTAGATTTGCCTAGTTGTTGTAGGATTCATATGAACTTTATCGATATCAATGAAACTGTGCCTGTAACTGGACCTGTTCCTTCAGATGAAGAATTACAAAAAGCTATTAACCGAGTGCATGAATTAGGAGGTTTAGTGATTGTAAACCATATCCCATGGAGCAATACTACAGGTAAAAAAGAGATACATGATAGACATCCTTTAACTGACTTATGGACAGAGGATGGATATCAATTGCCTCGTCTACCCAATCATCCTAGTGTAGAACAACTCATTCAATGGGGAGTCGATGGATTTGAAGTGATTAATCAAGAGACATTTGATTTATCTACCTATCAGTCTGCTGTGCAGCATAACCTGATTCAAATGGTAGGTATGGATTTACACCATCCTTCTGTGGGAGCTCAAGTATGGCTTACGATCAATGCACCTAATATGACCCGTGCTGGTATTATGCAAGAAATACGTGCTAGGCGCACTTCTTTCTTGTTTGATCCTGCTGGTACACATCCCCGTGTCTATGTTGATTCCCCTGCTTCTTATTTAGCATTGACACCATTGACATATCTCGGTGACTATTTTGGAATGTTTTATGATGATATGAAGGGTATGTACAGCTTCCAAGGCACATTCTGTCATCCAGAAGTGTTGACTGTACACAAAAGTGTGATTGGTTGGTTTATCTTTTGGGTATTGATCTTTTTGGTTGTGTTTGAGCTTGTTCGTCTCTTGATGCGATGGTGCCTGAGTGGATTAGGTTGGCTATCCTATCCACGTGTCCGACGAAACTCGGATATCGAATAATAAAAATTTCGAACCGGACTACCGGGATTATTTGCTTAAGCGCCTCTCGTCTCTCTGTATAAAGAATGATAGATGTATTACAATTCAGCGGAGGGTCATAAGTGATGGAAGGCGATAGCTTATCCTATTTTCTTTCTCCTTTTATTGTATAAATTAAAGTAAGTGCAACGATATGGATGGATGAAAGATATTAAACGACGTTTGATTAGTATGGCTGACTCTGCTACGGCCGGTGCTTCTCGCGGTAATTGTTTGGATGGATGGATGGACCGAGGAAGTGTTTTACTGATATTTATATAGGAAGAGGTTTTGGACGTGGACGTGGACGTGGTGGACCTCGTCGTGGACGTCGTGGTGAAGAAAAGAACGAGTGGGTTCCTGTTACCAAGCTCGGTCGTCTCGTCAAGGCTAACAAGATTAAGTCTATTGAAGAGATCTACCTTTTCTCTTTGCCCATCAAGGAATACCAAATTGTCGACTACTTCCTTCCCAAGTTGACTGATCAAGTCATGAAGATCATGCCTGTTCAAAAGCAAACTACTGCTGGTCAACGTACCCGTTTCAAGGCCTTTGTTGTCATTGGTGATGAAAACGGTCATGTTGGTTTGGGTGTCAAGTGTGCCAAGGAAGTTGCTACTGCCATCCGTGGTGGTATCATCCTTGCCAAGTTGTCCATTATCCCCGTTCGTCGTGGTTACTGGGGTTCCAACTTGGGTGAACCTCACACTGTCCCCTGTAAGGTCACTGGTCGTTGTGGTTCTGTTATGGCTCGTTTGGTTCCTGCTCCCCGTGGTACTGGTATCGTTGCCTCTCCCACTGCTAAGCGTGTCCTTCAATTGGCTGGTGTCACCGATTGTTACACTACCTCTCGTGGTTCTACTCGTACTCTCGGTAACTTCGTCAAGGCTACCTTCGCTGCCATTGGTAACACTTACGGTTTCTTGACTCCTGATCTCTGGGAAGAATCTGAATTTGTTAAGGGTCCTTATCAAGAATTCTCTGACTTCCTTGCCCAAAAGCAAAGAAAGTAAAAGATGCTTTGATCCATAATAAACTAATTTTACGCTGAATAAACCTTTTTTTTTTTAAAAAAAAAAGAATTTTAAACTCCAATTTGTCTTTCTTTTCTTGTTTTTTTTTCTTCATTGAACAGATGCAACAAAGTTTGATTTCACCTGATATTCAGATTCGAAAACGTTCTGCTGAAAATGACTCCATCAATAACCACATCAAGTATGAATCAAACTTGATTTGATCGTGTTCTAATAAAGACAATAGAAAAAAGAGACCCTTTGATCGCAATATGCCACCCAAAGTAAAAAAAAAAAAAAAAAAAAAAAAAAAAGTCAAGTACCATGTCAACCAACTTACATTGATGTTAGATTGAAGCCTACATTCCTGAATCGAAACTATATACAGAGTTATGTGAATTTGAAAAGAACTTGGATGTGGCTATCATGAGAAAACGTTTAGATATTCAAGAAGCCTTTGGTAAACCACCTCATGTATGTCCTATTTCTCTCTCTCTATACCTGTCTATTGATGCTTGTTTAGGTGCGTCGTACGCTACGTATCTTTGTTTCCAATACAGCAGCAGATCAACCGTCTCAATCAGAAGATGCAAACAACTTTGAATCCAATGACGATAATGCACCCTCTTGGACACTCAAGATCGAAGGAAGATTGTTGGATGTAAAGTGATGGTCAAACGACACAGAACTCATGTTTTGTTTTATAGCCTTTGATTCCTACCAAAAAAGCACAGCCTATTCAAAAGTTTACTTCGTTTTTCAAGTCCATCATAGTAGAATTAGACAGAGACCCTGATCAATTTCCTCAAGGCAACATCATAGAGGTAACCTATCATATCTAGGTGGACTATTTATTCAACGACATGACTAGTGGCATAAGCAAGCATCAAGTACAGATACAGATGGAATTGAAATCAAGCGCAAAGGGGATATGAATGTCAATGCACGTATCATTCTTGTGCCTGATTTTACTCCTCAGAAATACAAAGTAAGCCATGGTTTATCTGAAATGATTGGCATCAGGTTAAGTACACGATCAAATGTGATGGATGAATTATGGAAATATATCAAGGTAAATATCACAGCATGATAGTCAAGCACTCATTCATGTAAAGAGAAACAAACTTCATGATGATCAAGATAAGCGTATTATTCATTGTGACAGTAAAATGACAGGCTTGTTTGGTGTCTCTCAGACAGATGCTGCACAATTACCTAGTCTTGTTCAGTCACAGTTGTCTTTTCCAGACCCTGTTGTGATAGACTATACAATTTGTGTGGATAAGCAATTCAATCAGTCAAATACTGCTTATGATATGGACGTTGAGTTAGATAATGTAGCACGCCAGAGAATGGCAAATGCTGTTGCTGC